>NW_017306668.1:316905-334809 GCF_000935625.1 Nanorana parkeri | reverse complement strand
AGGTCTTCTTATGACCACCAAAATAGGGTGTTCTTCTCCCAATGACCACTAAAATAAGATGGAGGTCATCTCCTATTGACCAGCAAAATTAGAAGGAGGTCTTCTTCCAATGACCACCAAAGTCAGACAGAGGTCTTCTCCCAATGACCACCCAAATAAGAAGGAGGTTTTCTCCCAGTGACCACCAAAGTAAGATGGAGGTCTTCTCCCAATGACCACCCAAATAAGAAGGAGGTCTTCTTCCAATGACCACCAAAGTAAGATGGAGGTCTTCTCCCAATGACCACCCAAATAAGAAGGAGGTCTTCTTCCAATGACCACCAAAGTAAGATGGAGGTCTTCTCCCAATGACCACCCAAATAAGAAGGAGGTCTTCTTCCAATGACCACCAAAGTAAGATGGAGGTCTTCTCCCAATGACCACCCAAATAAGAAGGAGGTCTTCTTCCAATGACCACCAAAGTAAGATGGAGGTCTTCTCCCAATGACCACCCAAATAAGAAGGAGGTCTTCTTCCAATGACCACCAAAGTAAGATGGAGGTCTTCTCCCAATGACCACCCAAATAAGAAGGAGGTCTTCTCCCATTGACCACAAAAAATAGAAGGAGGTCTTCTCCCACTGACCAGCAAAATTAGAAGGAAGTCTTCTCCCAATGACCACCAAAGTAAGAAGGAATTCTTCCCCAAATAACTACCAAAATAATAAATATAGAAAATGAACTGCGCCAATAAGCAAGGTAACAGCTACAAGGCACTGGAACGTACACCGACTCTGAGTGTGTATACGTGAAAAATTAATAACTAAATTGTAGCTCGGCACATTTAGTTATTCAACTACCAAAATAAGATGACAGGAATGCAGGTAGAGATTTTATTACTGACCACCAATGTAAAGAATGCATTACAAGTTTATTTTCGGGTCATTTGTTTTAGTACAAGTTTAACACTGAAAGTCCTTTCCTAGTATAGAGCAATATGTACCACATATACATCTCACAGTCCTGATTTTTTACATTTCTTTTTAGATCTACAACTACAGTAAGTGTTGGCACTGATGTACTGTGAGATGTAGAGATACATAATGAACTTTGTACGGTTTCTGTACCGGAGAGTGACAGAGGAATGCGGAAGAGATGTAATACACATCACTTCCTGCATTCAGATGAGGAGATCAAACAGAGCTCGTGTACTGAGCTCCGTTTGATCTCCGGCCGCAGAGCTGCTGTGCTGGTCCTGGGCTCACACCAACGGAGCTCGGGATCGCCAGCAGCGGCTGCGATGGAGGGGGCGCCTGAACGCTTGTATGTAAACAGCCATCGCTGGCTGTTTACATTCAAAGCCGATTTTCCGTTTGTGCGCGCAGCCTAGTGGCGGGCACGAGCGGGGCGGGATGGGACGTTTAAAAACGCCCACCCGCATTCAAGATGCCGCTGTTTGGTCATTTTATTACAACGGCCGGACAGCAGGTGGTTTATAAGAGCGCTTGACAAACGCATGTTTTTCAGGTGTTCCCACTTTGAACTCTATGGGGCCCAAGGCGCTTGGCTCTGCTCCCGTACCACAAGTAGGACCCGTTCACAATTGCCCCATAGGGCAGCTCATTGAAATGAATGGGCTGCCCTATGCTGACACGTGGCATGTTTGGTCATGTTTTGCCACATTTGCCGTGCGTCAGCATAGGTCAGCCCATTTATTTAAATAGGCTGCTCTACGCACACGGAAAACGTGGCAAAGCAACTCATGCGGCAGTTTGAGCTGCGAGCTACAAAAATTATCTGATTGCATCTTGTTGAGCGTTATTGCCCACGAACAAATAATGGCACCGCAAGCGCGATATGATCTTTATGTGTTGCACGAACACACACATTTTAATCCATAAAAACACACACGTACAAACGCACATTCACATGTTTTTGCCCAGCATGTTTCATACTTTTTACACGTGTTAGATATGCACACAAGAAGACGCCCGTCTTAGCTGGCAGATTGAAAGACACTGTGGTCAATGGAAAAACGCGTGTCAAAATGCACAAAAAATTAAAAGTGCAAAATGCACATTTTTCAGGCTGTCCCATTGACGTCTTTGGGGCCAAATGCGCTGCAAACTGCCCCAAAGAAGCTCAGGAACTTTTTCCAGCGACTGGCGTTTTGCAGCTTGTGACAAAACGCTCAGATGTGAACGGGGGCCATTGAAATCAATGGGAATTCATATGCTGAGCATTTTGTTGCGCAGGTTTGTGCGCGATAAAACACCTAAGTGTGAATGGGGGCAGATGCCTGAAACGCCTGGCTATGCTGAATGCAGCCATGCATATATTAAATACAGTCATGGCCAAAAATATTGGCACCCCTGAATTTCTGTCAGATAATGCACCACTGCACGCAGAAGATTGTTGCAATTACAAATGTTTCGGCATTCTCATGTTTTTTTCTTTTGTTTGCATTGGTATGACACAAAAAAGTGGAGAAAAACAAGCCAAATCTGACACATTCCACACAAAACTCCAAAAATGGACTGGACAAAATTATTGGCACCTTCTCCAAATTGCAAGAATAATTGGATTCCAAGTTTGTGATGCTCCTGTAATTTGTCATTAAACTCACCTGTATCAATTAACAGGTGCTGACCATATAGAAATCACAACGGCAACCAGTTAAAATGGTGAAAAATTGACTCAATCTTTCTATTGTGTGTCTCTGTGTGCCTCACAGAGCACGGAGAAGAGAAAGAGCAGCAAAGAATTGTCTGAGGATTTGAGAACGGAAATTGTGGAAAAGCTCGGACAATCTCAAGGTTACAAGTCCAACTCCAGAGATCTTAATGTTCTTGTGTCCACTGTGCACAACATTGCCAAGACGTTTACAGCCCATGGCACTGTAGCTGATCTCCCTGGACGTGGACGAAAGAGAACAATTGATCAAAGATTGCAACAAAGGATTGTTCGAATGGTGGATAAGGACCCTCGATTCACTTCAGACAAATTCAAGCTGACCTTCAGGCACAGGGTACAACTGTGTCAGCTCCCACTATACGTTGCCATCTGAATGAAAGGGGATGCTATGGTAGGAGACCCAGGAGGACCCCACTGCTGACACAGAAACTTAAAAAAAGCCAAAACTTACCTGAGGAAGCCAAAATCAATTTGGGAGAATGTGGTGTGAACAGATGAAACAAAATGACAGCTTTGTGGTGCAGCCCATCATTCTACTGTTTTCAGAAAAAGACATGAGGCCTTTATAGAAAAAAATACAGTCCCTACAGTCAAACATGGTGGAGGTTCTCTGATGTTTTGGGGTTGCTTTGCCGCTTCAGGCACTGGATGTCTTGACTGTGTGCATGACGTTATGAAATCTGAAGACTACCAAAGAATTCTGGGGTGCAATGTAGGGCCCAGTGTCAGAAAGTTGGGTCTCCGTCAGAGGTCATGGGTGTTACAGCAGGACAATGACCCAAGGAACACGATAAAAAGCACCCAGAAATGGTTTCAGGCAAAGCGCTGGAGAGTACTGGGCTGGCCAGCAATGAGTCCAGATCTGAATCCCATAGAGCACCTGTGGAGGGAAAAGGAACCCTTCCAAACTGAGAGACCTGGAGCAGTTGGCGAAAGAAGAGTGGTCCACAATTCATATAGGGAGGTGTAAGAAACTCATTGAAGGTTACAGGAAGCGATTGATTTCAGTTATTTTTCCAGAGGGCTGTGCTACCAAATATTAATTGAGGGTGCCAATAATTTTATCCAGTCCATTTTTGGAGGTTTGTGTGGAAAATTGTCAAATTTTGGCTTTTTTTTTTTTCCCTCCACTTTTTTGTGTCATACCAATACAAACAAAAGAAATAAACATGAGAATGCCGAAACATTTGTAATTGCACCAACTTTCTGCGCCAAGTGGTACACTATCTGACAGAAATGCAGAGGTGCCAATATTTTTGGCCATGACTGTATATGTGGCCCTCTGCAGATATCATTTGGGGACACATTTGAGGCTTGATACACCTTGTTAGTTGCCAGGCACTGGTCTAATGTCTCTAGCCAGCTTTTGTCATTGCCGGAACATTCTGTCAGGAAAGGGGCAGCAAATAATAATCCCATTCTGCCATGTCACTTCACAGTGAGTGAAAGCTGAGCAATGTGAATGTCAACTCCATGTAGTACCGTCAGCTCAGCAGCAGCCAATCCGGGCTCGCCAGGGCACAGTCCCGCCCATATCCCATCATCCTCTGCGCAAATCACAGCCCGGACCGTCATCCCGGTGTACACAGACACACTGCTTCCGTCTTCCCAGGCTGATGATGTGCCGGCTGATGACTGGTAAGAACGATGTTTACAGCGGGGTGGGCTGTGTCCCCCATAGGGTGCCGGTGCATCTGTGTGTATTATGGAGTGTTCCGGGCTCAGCCCATACCCAGCCTGTATACTACTATGGAGCGTTACAGCACACAGGAACTTTCCCTGCACACAGTTCTGTACAGTGTATGGGGGGAATCTATTTTACTGGAGCAGACAGAATCTGGAGCAGTTGTGCATGATGACCAATCAGCTTCTAGTTTTCATTTACATAGCCTAAAGAAGAACTCCAGGATTTTGGAAACGTTAATTCCCCATGCAGAAGGGCTACCCTAGCACTGAAAGGGATTACCATTAATTTTGTCTCGAGCGAAAATAAAGAAATACTTACCCGATCCTCAGTCCTGCCTGGCTGCTAGATCAGTCTCTGTAGCCTCTTCTCCCCTGGTCCCCAGCAGTTTAAGGACCCGTGATGTCATCATGTCTAATACAGGTCTATTAGATGTGAGGATGCCATGGGACATACCACAGCCAGAGTGGGGGGGTGGGGTTATTTGTTGCAAGTGTAAATTGTCTGTTGTTATTAGGGGCTGTAGATCATTTCCTTGTGTCTTTTGATGTGTGTTATGTGGCGGTTCCCCTAGTATAAGGCTGGACATACACACTTGGCCTCACCGTGCACATTACAATCTGATCATACCGTCTCTGTGCTATTGTTAGATCTACCAAAACTGTATAACTGCACCAGATAAAAATCAGGTCTGCTGCCCAGCTCGACCACGGAGAGTGGCAGAGCTGCGTAGATCTCAGAACTGGATAGACATAAGTCACATGACAGCTAAAACAGTTCCATAATAGAATTGAATCTGTGATTGGGGTGGTCATTGAAGGTTTGGTTTAAGGGAATAATAAGCTTCTTGTCAAAATGGGATATCTGCTCATGTGTGGCAGACGGAAGACCCTTGCTGCAGAGCCCTGTTTTTGGGATCTATAGCAGGGGGTGGGCAACCTCGGCCCTCCAACTGTGATGAAGCTACAAACCGCCATCTAGGTGTCATGCATTTGGCTGTCCGTGTTTCAAATGCCTCATGGGACTTGTAGTTCCACAACAGCTGGAGTGCCGAGGTTGCCCACCCTGATATTGAAACTTTGTGGACAGTGTACAATTGCCAATGCTGACTTCAGTGATACCAGAGACTCGTTCCTTTGTCTCATTTTGTCTGGATCACTTAAAGAGGAACACCTGTAAAGTGCCAGAACAGACCTATCCCCATGCCGCACCCTGCAGTGTTAGCATACGCAATGGCTTGTCCGCCTAACAGATTTGGGGCTAATTATAGGATTTGGTTGTTCAAGCTTGCAGCAAAATATAAAGCTGTCCGAATATATACAGATGGTGTCTATCCCTGTAAGGTGAAATCTTCTTCCATTATGAGGTGGAGGATTAGGGAAGACACACGGCCTGATGTGATGGTACAGAGCGGAGGTACACGGAGGATCGGGCCATGTACAGCTTTCTTTATGGCTGGTTTATGAGCCCTTCTCACTATTTGAAGTACTTGTTGTACACGGGACTGCACAGCACAGAGGGGGAGGTTTATTTGTGCTCTTTTAAACTACTTTGGCCAAGTTACATCTACTGTAATGTATGACAAATTTCAAGTGACACTAAACTCAGGAATTAAATCTTAAATATGCATTCATGTACCTTTTTAAAGGAGAACTATGGGGGTCAGGGCTTTTCCTCATAGTTCTCCTAAGGGTCACGGGAGAACACAAAGTAGCATTCTCCCGTGACCCAAAGCTCAGTATACCGCGAGCTACAGCTCGCGGCATACTGAGACGCCGGGACGGATCCCGACAATACTGTCTGGATCCACCCAGCTGCGGCATTGACAGCTGGCCCTGCCTATCCAGAGGCAGAGCCAGCTGTGCCCGCCCCCTCCCCCGTCTGTTCCGCCAGCCAGCGCTGGAGGATCGGACAGGGAAGGGGGATCCCTGCAGGGAGCCGTGAGTGACAGTCACAGCTCTCTGCAGGGATAGATCGAGAAGTGAGCGAGCGCTGGTATGTGTTAGCTCACTTCCCGATCTACTGAGCCGACCTGGGACAGTTTCATTGTCACAGGTCGGCTCAGATTGAGGCTGAGTGAAAATCACTCCATAATGCTCCTTTTAACAAGCAACAAAAATGTATCTTATCTGTGTATCACTCGGCTGTAGATCCTCAAATCATCTCTGAATTGGTGCTGACACTGTCCTTCCTTCTGGAGGGGGGCTACTTTTGTTCCCCATGGTCCCTGTATGTGTTGTAAAGTAGCCACCGCTCCAAGCTCGCTCCCGTGATGGACTACAATGTTTAGTTTACTCATTTGTATTGAAGTTATAGTCCATCCAGATGGAAGGACAGTGTCAGCATGAATTCAGAGATGATTTGAGGATCTACAGCTCACTGATGCACAAAAAAGCTACATTTGTGTTAATGGTAAAGGTACGTGAATGCATTTTGAAGATTTAACGCCTGACTTTAGTGTCACTTCAAGCACTGCTATTACTCTGCAGTCAGCATTTACACACTTGGTTATTGCAAATGATGCTTAAAGTTGTCACATAGCTTGCAGACATTACACAGCAAAATCATACCAGACATAGACACTTCCATTCCTATGGTGATGCCTCTTATTAGTTCTACTGCCGTCACCACAGTAGACCTGTAATATTTTTTTTTTTTTTTTTTTGTTTGAAGCGGAGTGCAACCTTGACAATGATGCCAAAAACGACTATCTAATTAACATGAGTTAAATACATAAAGATTTGAAAATCAAACAGAGCAGAGCAAATTTTTATAACAAAAATTCTTTAGCATTCTCGCAGTAAGTATCGGGGACTTGTTGGGTTTCCTTGTGGTGATGAAAGGGCTATTGCATGGAAACAACTTGAGTCTACATTAGGTCTTAGGCTAGGTATATTTGATTGGGTATATTTGATTGTGAGGGGGGGGGGGGGGTGTTGCATGTACGTCTTAGCGGTTGTAGTTGGCTTTTGGTAAGTATTCAATGTTTACAGTGAATATAAGTCTTCTAAAGGAACAAATATCGAAAATGCCTGCTATACATGTCTTCGACCTCTATTGTTCAATCACTGCTGAGGCATGCATGTACCCACAAAATATTCCGACCAAGTAATAAAAAAATGTCAAGCTGAGGTGTATTCTTCTTATATTTTGCCTTCCCTGGTTCCCTCCTTCCTCCTTCATTAACATGCTAATGAAAGTTTTAAATAACACCTTTTCAGTTTTTCTCACATACCATATTATAGACCAGTTTATGCCATCACTAGGTCTCTCTGCTACGATAAGCAAAGCGGGCAGATCATGGCCAACGCCGACAATGAATCTGTCACACATCGGCTCTATAGATCGGGAAGTAATTGAACACATACTGTCGCTCGCTCACTTCTCGATCATCTCCCAGCAGAGAGCGGTGACTAACGGTCTCGGCTCCCCGCAGGGATTCCCCCCCTCCCAGCGCTGACCGGAGGAACAGATGGTGGAGGGGCGGGCACTGTTGGCTCTGCCTCTAGATAGGCAGAGCCCACTGTCATTCACGCAGCTAGGGGGATTCTTGACGGTATTGTCGGGATACGTCCTGGCTTTGGCAGTCGCAGTTTACCGTGAGCTGTAGCTTGCGATATACTGAGCTTTGGATCACGGGAGGATGCTAGTATATGTCCTCCCGTGACCCTTAAGAGAACTATGGGGAAAAACACTTACCCTATAGTTCTTTTAAGTATCAAAATGCCTTGATTGGTGGGTAGCAGTCTGAAACAGTGGGCATTCCTTAGCAGGCTGCATTTGCATTCAAACTGCCTTAGGTAACTCCCACGTGTGATGGTGGGCCTCTGTGTTTAAAAGAACTGAAATCTAATAAGTGAAAGAGATGGGGAGGAAAGACTAGGAAATAAGGAGGGCTCTGTCTGACTTGCTGTAGCTTCTAATGCACAGTATGAGAAGCTCCCTGTGTGCAGTGAAATCAGAGTAAGCAGTCTCAGTCCAGGCGATGATCCTGTACAACAATGCAAGCCTGAAGATAAGGCCAGGAGTTCAGAAATCTGATTTTACTTACAGTGCTCTAAAGAAAACGAGACATTCTTTGGTGGAAGATTAGTTCTACCTCAATGATTGATGAAGACTTTTTTTTTTTCCGTGTGCTTTAAAATGAAATGTATTGGCTTTAATTAAAATACAAATAACCATAGATGAAAAAAAAAAGATCCTCAATTGTATTTTTTTTATTTGCAGATTGAAGAAGCCAAAGCAGTGAAGAAAGCAGTAACGAAGACATCACCATGCACTTCAGTTAATGAAATCCGACACATAATGAACTGATCGTTGTGCCTACAGGCTGTCTTAGTATTTTATATTGCCATCAGATCTCTGAACAATGGAGCTTTCCAGCACACAAAACTGTATTTTAAAGAGACAAGTTTTTTGTTTGATTGTCATATCTCTAGCTGTGCTTGTCTGCATGGATGAGGACTACTATAGTTTACTTGCTGTATCCAGAGCGTCTAGTAGTAGAGAAATTCGACAGGCGTTTAAGAAGCTGGCATTAAAATTGCATCCTGACAAGAATAAGGTAATTGATCCTGCATTCAGTGTGATTTCTGTTGCATTAGCATCAGAAGAATATATTCTTTATTATTTTCCTGTGCTGAGATGACTATTATATTAATAATAGAAATCTTAAAGGAGAAGTGCAGGGAGAGTAGAACATACTCTGTCTGCTGCTTGTAGCCGGTGTGGGAAACTTGTCATGTGTTGGCGTTAAGATCTAAAGTTGACCAATTACATGACCACTGATCGCTCAGCTCTCAGTCTCTTCTCCCCGCAGGGATTCCCCCCCTTCACACAGTGGGGATAACATCTCTCCAGTTGGGAACAAGGTTGATCTATCATCACTAGTAGCAGTGCACCAATATATCGGCCGCTGAAACATATCAGCCAATTATGACCAAAAGTGCAATTTTCTGGCCGATACAGCGGTGCATCCATTCTCCTCTCCGCTCGCTCAGCCTCCTGTGACAGCTGTCGGGAAGGAGAGTGAGTACAAACACTCAGTTAATAGTGATTGCTGAGTGTTTGTAGATAATTGAGGACATGGCATGTTTACTATATACTCAATTATGAATGAGAGTGATCTACATCACCTCCTGTTCATTCACGATTGTGGACATGGTAAACACACTATATCCTCATGTTATGAATGAACAGGAACACTTAGTATAGAGGATTCCTGTTCATTTAAAACGGGCTGCTAAAAAAGAGATTGAGGACTCTGTGTCCTCAATCTCTTTTTCTATTTTAAAAGGGAAATATCAGGGATCTGTTTAGACCCCCAATATTTCCCCGAAGCCCCTAAAAGTAAAGTTAAAAAAAATGAAATATTTAATATAAATAAAATATAAAACAATTTTAACCACTTCAAGACCAGGTGTTTAGACCCCCTTCCTGGCCAGGCCATTTTTCAGTTTTTGAAAAAGTTAAAGTAAAAAATTATTTTTCGGTTTCGGCCTGACATTTTTTTTTTTTCTATTTTGGTTTTGAAATTTACATTTTGGTGCACCTCTAATCACTAGCACACCATACTGAAAGGTCAAGGTACATGTATTCGTCATCTATAAAAGTGGCCCAGTGGGCTTGAAATGTCACTTTTTTTTTTATGGGTAACGGATAAATAGCCTACCGTTTACCTCTCAGGATGGCATGCTGGTGATATATCGACTTTGATGTCTGCTATGACGGCACCATCAGTCATTTCACATCGCACCTGCTGGATATGAGAGGTTTAACAATTCCTTAGTCTGCTGTTAATATTGCCGTCTTGGTGACCGCATGGAACGTGAGTGGAAATTCCCACAATGGGATCACTGACAGTAAGAAAAATCTGGCAAAGGCTCTAACATTTCCCAGCTATGTGTAAAACTAAATAGAAAGTGTTGGCTGGATTCAGGCGTTCTCTAATCTGAAAATGTACAATGTGATTTGTACTGCTTATTATTGGTTCACATTTATTCTGGTAATTTTCCCAAAGTTGCCACTTTAGACTTTGATGCAGAATGTCAGTACTTGTCATGGCAGATAGAGGTTGAGTGCAGTTGTGAACACTGCCCTTGGATGTTCCTGTATTCTGATAATGTCATGTTTAAGGTGCAATTGATCATTCAGTTTAAATTCACTAAATATGTTCCTGGTGTAGGAAAACATAAGGTGTGCACAGTCTTAGTTGGTTTTCTTAAAAAAAAAAAAAAAAACAGCCACAACCTGAGTGGAAATGCTTGTCCCCCATCAGCATGGTGTAGAGAAGGAATTTTGCGCTCTGTGTGGAAGCAGTGTTGTCTCTGCACATGTCTGACACACTCCCTGCTAGAGTCAAAGCTAGAGCTCTCCAATCAGCAAAGCTCATGCTCCCTGTTGATTGTAGAGCTATTGTGACTTTGCAGGTCCTCTACAGAGAGACCACTGCTTCCACATAGAGAGCAGGGGTCCTTCTGTACGACTTGCTGGCAGGGGAGAGGATTTTCTACTCGGGGATGTGGCTGTTGGCTAAATACAATGAACGGAGTTTGCACAGCTTTTTGTTTTGTTGCTCCTGGAATGTATTAGTTGATTTAAACGTTCAATTTGGCTTTAAGTGAATTTGACCTGGCCTAACATTGCCTTGGGTAACAGTGCCCGCGTCAATGACCACAGGGTGTCTGATATAGCTTGTGAGACACCTAAAAAGTGCCTGTTATTTACAAAAAGGGCTTATTCACACTAGCGCCCACACTAAAATGCTGATTTAAAATGTGGTCTAGTGTCCGTGTGAGGTCCAATGAGGGGGGCTGTAGGATGTGTCCGTGTGAGGTCCAAAGGGGGGGGGCTGGGGGGGCTGTAGGATGTGTCTGTGTGAGGTCCAATGGGGGGGTGGCTGGGGGGCTGTAGGATTGGTGCTTTCAATATATGACATTGTTATCTTTTCAAAGTTACACTCCATTCATGTTGGTGCGACACTGCTGTGTGGTGACATGCTCTGGTGTCTATATGCTGCGGAACAATGCAGCATGTCTGCATTTTTCTGTATTGCAGTGTGAATAGGGCACATAGAACACAACTGTTTTTATGTTCCCTATTGGGGACCTGCGTTTTTTTTTTTCTTTGCAGATCGTGTTAATGGGCCCTAAGAAAACTTTTTAAAAATGACCACAGGTACACTCCTTAGAAACTGCATGAGCTTATAGTGGATGTTTCTAGAACCAGTGCAAATTGTTGGTCCCAATACAGATTTGGCCTCTTAACATTTTTGCAAAAGGAATTGTTGAAGAGTGCCTTGCAAGTGGCAGCCAGTGAGTTGTTTTGTCATATTAGAGGGGAATAATGAATGGGAGGATGGCATTGGACGCCACAAAGACTGTCTGAGACACTTCTATATTTGAGCCCCAATGTGATTCTTAATAGTAGCAATGAGTGGTCTATCTTTGAGCCTTTGGACTGCTGACTTTTTTCTCAAGCTTTCCCCCTTGGCCTTACTTGTGCTATCCCTAACACACAAACAATAGAAGCAGAACTTAACAAAGCCAGCAAGCCAGGTAGCTGGCTGCAGATGCCTAACTTTTAAATCCTTTTGTTATTGAGACTGTGGGGGTTATTCACAGAAGGGTAAAGAGTTTGGAGAAGACAGGAGAACTTTCCAGTTCAGCTATGTTGTCCTAGATTGTTCACTTCTCCTGCCTTCTCCAAACTCTTCACCCTTTTGTGAATAACCCTGCATATCTTTATTGACAAATATTGTAAGCGTATGTCAAGGCAAATAAAAACATATTTAGTTCATCTCTGCAATACATACACACTTCTCTATGTTGTATCCCTATGTTTGACCACACTTCAAGTGCAGAAAAAAACTGATGTGCCGGAAATCTAGTGTGCTCCTACCTTCCTCTTTGACACTACAACATCTACATGATAATACAGGAGTATTTTTGGCTCTGAATTCCAAAGAGCGTGGTGTCAGCCCTGCCTACTTCTGATGGATAACAAAGACCTTTCCTCATCTCCATAAGCGCTCTGTGTGCACAGGCAGAGAGCACAGGAAGTTATCAGCTCACAAAATTTCTGGCAGAATCAACAGATATTTATTGCGTTTATCAAACAGATCTAACAAAAGCCTTCCAATAGTATAGTTAACAGACCAAAAATGAGCAAATAAGTCAAGTTCATTATTAGGGTTTACATGCCCTTTAAAGTAACTCTAAACTCAGTTAATTCTTAAAAATGCATTCACGTTCCCTAACTATTATCAGAAATGTACCTTATTTGTGTATCACTCGGCTGTAGATCCTGAAATCATTTCTGAATTGGTGCTGACACTGTCCTTCCTTCTGGAGGGGGGCTACTTTTATGCCACATGGTCCCTGTGTGTGTTGTAAAGTAGCCACCGCTCCAAGCTCACTTCCATGATGGACTACAATCTCAATACAAATGAGTAAACTAAACATGAGATTGTAGTCCATTACAAGAGCGAGCTTGGAGTTGAAGATACTTTACAACACACACTGACCATAGGAACAAAAGTTAACTCGCGCACCAGAGAGTTAATAGTAATACAAGCCATACATATCTGTCAGTCCTTTTTGGTGAGGTCATGTCACCAGCTCTGAAAATAATGTTCCACCCTTCTGAAGATGTAAGCTTAGAGTCCTGTGTATTTATGAACACTGCTCGCATCTTGTTCTCATTAGTTTTTCCCTTTACTGGTATGTGTAATGTTAAAGCGATGTGCCAAGAACAGGCAGAATATTTTAAGCGCCTTTGTTACACATATAGCATAACTAGAATTCACACCAGTGTTTAGACAGACTTCCTTCCAGAAGGAAAATACCATGGCATGTTTACTTAAAGGAGAACTATGGGGTCAGTGTTTTTCCCCATAGTTCTCCTTAGGGTAACGGGAGGACACAAACTAGCGTCCTCCCGTTACCCTAAGCTCAGTATACCGCCAGCTACAGCTCGCGGTATACTGAGACGCCGCAGCCGGAGCGAATCCCGACTTAGATGACGGGATCCACCCAGCTGCGTGAGTGACAGCGGGCGCTGCCTATCTAGAGGCAGAGCCAGCTGTACCCGCCCCCTCCCCCGTCCGTTCCGCCAGTCAGCGCTGGCAGATCGGAGGGGGGAGAGGGGAATCCAGCCCCTCCCCCTGTCACAGCAGAGAGCCGTGACAGGATCGAGAGGCGAGCAAACCCGGTATGTGTTCGCTCACCTCCCGATCTACTGAGCCGACCTGTGACAGTCTCATTGTCACAGGTCAGCTAGAACTATGAGGTGAGTGAAAAGCACTCACCTCATAGTTCTCCTTTTAATAAAGTCAGTGTATCTGAACTAGAACAACTTTTTTGGTTTTCAGTAGAAGAAACATGATTTGTTAGCATTATAATTGGTTGATTGTGTTCTGTTCATGAGCAAACTGGGTAAATAGTCTTTAAAAGGTATATCCATCCGATTGCTTTATAAGTATGCAGCCCTCAAATGTAGAGAGAAACCCAATGCTTTTCACAGAGGTGAACAAATTAATATGGAATTCAGGAGCCAGTCTGCCCAATCCAGGGGTCAGCAGTAGTATTATATTCAATACATTTGTATTAGGTTTAAGTAACAAACAGGAGAACAAACAACCAGGGTAACGTCAGCACACCAATGAGCATATGACATACAATGTGAAGGAGTGAATATACATAGGTAAGGCAAAGAGCCAAGGGGAGTTCAGTCCATCCATATAGATAAAATGTGCAGAAGGGTCATTATCACCAAGTGGCGACTGTTTAGTTTAATCTGGGGATAACTACAGAATTATGTTCTAAAGTGAGTGGGTCAGGGTTCTAAACTCTTCATCCCTGAGTGTATACTAAGTGAATGCTGGCTGCATATGCATGTCTTGAACAGAAGCAAGAGAAAGGAATATATTACTACGGCTTTGTTGGGATTTCATTTGTTTGGTATTGACTTTAGAACAAGTTTAATTAACATTTTAAAGGCAGCTCCATCAAAAAAGCTTGGTGACGCCATCTGTGCACTTGTGTGCTCAGGTGCTAATAATGGCCTTTACAAGGGTCTTCACTCTCCTTTTTTCTTTCTTTTTTGTTAAAAATATATATTAAATTAAATTTTTTCCATACATGGATAATGCAACAGCAGGGAACCACAATTTGGTACAAACGTAAATGTTCATTATGTGTTCCTATTCACACAACATACTGAAGAAAAACTTTTAAAAACAATTCTTACCTTTTTTAAGATGTTTTGTTAAATCAGGAAAGAGGGCTGATTTCCAGTTTTTTTCTTAGCCCTTTCACAGTGGTCTGTCCCAATGGAAAGTCTTGGGACTGAAATCTGTGGATTGTGTTTTATCTCATAAGCTTTAGCAATGGGCTAGCGAGCTCAGACCCCTCACCTCTCACAGCTCCTCCTAACATTTCAAAGAAATAGAAGCAAGAAGCAAGAAGACATTTTAACACTAAGTCCTACCCATGTAAAAGCAATTTAAACTGCAAAAAGCAGTTTTTTTTTTTTTTGTTTTTTTTTAGCTTATGTAATGTGAATAGGAACAAGTAGCAAATATAAAATAAGTGTTATCCCAATTTGGCTGCCAAAGTGGAACTACACTTTAAAGTGGACCTTTTACCCCCTTTGACTAAAAATCACATCAGCATTCAGCTCTGAATGCTGATATGAAATCATCTTACATCAGGGACATACGGTCAGGGGAGGCAGAGCCTCACCTACAATTATGGAGGAAAAAGCTGTCAGTTTCATGTCTGAAGCTGACAGATTTTTCTCCATTCAGATCGGCATCTAACAGGTTACACATCACGGAAATCCTCCCCGCTGTGTAACCTGTCACGGAGCCTCAGCGGTGAGGAGCAATTGAGGGACAGGGAGGCTCCTCCCTGTCTCCTCCCTTCCTCCTTTACACTAACTAAACAAACATATTTTTATTTACTTACAATTTCTTTTTTCCCCCCTACTTTCTGGTCCACTTTGGCACAAATGATGTAATCGTGCCCAAGCTTTGCATCCTGGGAAGGTTACATCAGCAGAGCATTGCTAGAAAATCTCATCTGTCATCTCATGAGATTTCAGGGAAAGGCAGTTTCCTCCCTGAGATGATGTGCATGGTCACAAATTCTAGTCACATTTGCCAGAGTTCCAGGAAGTAAAAGGAGTTCTAATAACCTGCCCTTAGTTAAAATGGCCACTGTCAGAGGACTGGGGAAGAAACAAGAAATAGGTATGCAAAGAATACAAAGCCGGCAAATATCTAGAAGTATGTGTTTGTAGTAGGGTTGCACAGATACCAAGTACAGTACTCGGTGCAAGTACGAATACATGTACCGATACTTTTGAGCTCCAAGACTAGACTAGAGAAAAATTCAAAAGTTAGGAAGCAGCTGTCATTTGTAAGGAGCACACGGAGCTCCTGGGATTTGTACATTTCTGTTTTAATGTACGATTTTGTTTTTATAAATATAAATAAAGGGATGCACAGATACCAGTTTTGTGAGTACGAGTACTGGTACTTGCCGAGTACTTACAAGTACGAGTACTGATACATTTTTGTTTATGGTCATGTGACAGCTTTTCTAAAACAATACAGACTAATGATTTCAGCACAGTGGTGGAGTGCCAGAGCCAGGTCCCAGCTGCAACCACTGCAACCCTGGTAGTTCTCATGAAAATGCCAAGTATCGGCACTAGTACTCGAAAAGTATCTGTGCATCCCTAGTTTGTAGATTGTCATTACTAAACATTTCTAAAGGGGCCTTTGTTGTTATTTTGAAGATATGGGTAAAGATCCGCTTTAAAGGTGGGCAGAGAGAGAGCCTGTAGCTAATGCAGGGAGATCTCACTGCTGCACTGCTGAGCAGATTTAGTTAAAGTCTGGTGGATTGAGTCACCAGCTGGCTCCTTGTAACTGCAGGAACTTTTTTGGGTGGACTAAACATTTATTTAAAGATGTCATTTACTGACGGAGTACAAACAGAATTAAAAAAAAAACATTCACCATTTTAATACCCGGAGATGGAAAGCAATTTTGCAAATATCAGTTCACATTTCTGCTCTATTTTTTTTCCTGTGCATAGAAAGTTGTCATCACAGGTCCAGGCCAGTGTAAACAAAGCCTGTTTGCTGTCTGCACTGTAACTGCAATCAAGAAATCGGAACAAGGACGGCATCCTGTCTGACTCAACCAGGAGAAATTAGTTATGGCTTCTATGCTGCATTGCACTCACGTAATCACTGGAGATCACAGGCTGATAGAAGCAGAAAGCCCCTGCATGAGTATAGGCAAGCCCTGGTCATCAAAAATTGCAATGTGATTCCAGCTGGTCAGTTATAGACAGCACAGTGCACATTTACAGGGATCATAGAAACTATTTTTGTTTTTTCCTTATTTAGAGATGTTATCTACAATGACACTCAACTCGTGTAGAGGTCAATGGTTTCTCAGCCTGTAAATTAGACAGTTTGGGGGGAATTTATAAAAAATCTGGAGCAGTTGCCTATGGCAACCAATCAGCTTGTCTCTTCAGTTAAGCTTTGAAAATGAAAGGTGGATGCTGATTGGTTGCCGTGCACAGCTGCTCAGATTTTGTCTGCTCCAGTTTTTTGATAAATTCCCCCCCCCCCCCATGTGTTCAAGTACATTTGGTTTTATTCTTCTTAGTTACTTCCTGACATACATTTTCATTTTAATCCTTCTAGAATGATCCAGATGCACATGACAAATTTCTAAAAATAAATCGAGCGTACGAAGTTTTAAAAGATGACGATCTCAGAAAAAAATATGATAAATATGGGGAAAAGGGTTTAGAAGATCAACAGCAAGGAGGCCGCTATGAAAGCTGGAACTTTTACCGATATGACTTTGGTATGTATATGCTTTCTATTTTCTCTTAAAATTGCAATCTAGCTTTGTTGTCCTGTGTCCTGTGTATTCTCACTGTGTGAGCTTTGTGAATTTCTTCCAGATCTGTGCAGTAATCCAGTGTGAAACTTTGCCCCTGTAATAAAGACCAGTCACTGCTGCTCTCTCTTTGTGCAGGGTGGCGGTTCTTGCATCCGCCCCTTCCTGTAATTTCCTGCGCAGGCTACACTGATATCACCATTTTCATTTTCCTTTTTTTTTTTTTTTTTTAATAACTGGTTTCTATATTCGAAAATAGACGTAATAAAGGTTTTTGTGGCAGAAGTTCAGCTTTACCAGAGACGAGCAACAAGATTTCACTGTCTGAAAAATTTTATTAGATGAAATCATGCACAAGCCATGTGTCCCATCATGTGGCATAAATCTAAGCATGGTTTCTTAAAGGAGAACTATGGGGGTCAGTGCTTTTCCCCATAGTTCTCCTTAGGGTAACGGGAGGACACAAACTAGCGTCCTCCTGTCACCCTAAGCTCAGTATACCGCGAGCTGTATACTGAGGCGCCGGAGCGGATCCCGACATCGATGTCGAGATCCGCCCAGCTGCGTGACTGACAGCTGGCTCTGCCTATCTAGAGGCAGAGCCAGCTGTACCCGCCCCC
>NW_017306668.1:302028-315479 GCF_000935625.1 Nanorana parkeri | reverse complement strand
CCCCTCCCCTGTCACGGCAGAGAGCCGTGACAGGATGGAGAAGTGAGCGAATACCGGCATGTGTTCGCTCACCTCCCGATCTACTGAGCCGACCTGTGACAGTCTCATTGTCACAGGTCGGCTAGAACTATGAGGTGAGTGAAAAGCACTCACCTCGTAGTTCTCCTTTTAATCTTCTAATGGTAAGGTCAGAAGAGTGTGAGGGCAGAATTTATGAGTCAGCTCTTCTGTTAAACATTTTCTCGATGTTAGCACTGCTCCTCCAAGGATACAGTGCGATGAATGAGTGTTGTCACTCTAGGACAGGGTCTGGATCACCGGTGAAAATAAGGTTAAAAAAAATAAGCCCTTAAAATGAAAACTAATGCAGCTGCCACACCTACGGACTGGTAAGCTGCAATATATGAATTTTTTGATCTAGATGCAGCTTAAAAGGGAACTATGGGGTAAGTGTTTTTTCCCCATAGTTCTCTTTAGGGTTACGGGAGGACATATACTAACCTCCTCCCGTGACCAAAAGCTCAGTATATCACGAAGTACAGCTCACTATATACTGAGAGCGCCGCAGCTGGGACAGATCCCGACAATGCTGTCGAGATCCACCCAGCTGCGTGATTGACAGCGGGCTCTGCATATCTAGAGGCAGAGCCAGCTGTGCCCGCCCACTCCCCCAATCAAAAAGTGAGCGAGCGACAGTATGTATTCGCACACTTCCCGATCTATAGAACCGACGTGTGACAGTTTCATTGTCACACGACGGCTCTAACTATGAGGATGAGTGAAAATCACTCACCTCATAGTTCTCCTTTTAAGCTCTGAGTGGATACTCTAGGTGCCCGTGTTGACATTATTAAAGTTAACTGCGAATACAATTTAAACAGTGGTATTTTACAGTATAATGCTCATTTTATCATTTGAGCTTTGGTCAGTAACCGTTTTCCCAAATGACAAACTGGTATCTACCTTGTTTATTCTGTCACGCTCCCTTACACTCCAGGATGTGATTGTCCATGTGTCTTGCTATTGGGTCACCTTGGCTGATTAATGTTGCTAGAGCAGCAGCCCATAGTCAAGTTTTTTTTTTTGCTCCAGAATATGTCCTCAATCAAGTGTACATGATTATAATACAGGATTTATATAGCACCAACAGTTTGCACACCACTTTACAAAATAGGAGGAGGCATTACAGTTACCGTTTCAATACAGGAGGGTTAGGAGGGCCCTGCTCATGAGAGCTTACAATGTAGTAGAAGGAGCAAAAGGTAATAATTGAGTTATTGGAAGAAGTAAAAGGACAGTTTTCCTGCTGATGTGGGATAGACTTCCCTAAAGAGATAACTTTTCAAGGATCGCCTATATGTATCCTTATGCTGCCCATGATAAACTGTGAAGGAACTTTGATGAATTGTGTCAATTTTAGAATAATGTTTTTTAAATACTTTCTAAAACAAATGTTGCAACATATACACATTCAGTATATGACAGAGGATTCCCAATGCACTTTAACTGGAGAAACTCACAGCAATGGCTCCCGGCTTTTTGGTTTACTTTGGCTGAAACCTCTTACTAAATCATCTGATAACAGAAGAGCCACTGCACTGTTCTTCCAACTCATTTACTCCGTGTTGTCTAATTTCACCTCTATCTATTAAACATAAAGAAGCTCCTTTCAGCAAAGTCAAAAAGAAAACGCAATTAAACAAATAAAAATGGCCTCCATCTGCACCCCGTGAATAAGAATGCTAAATGTTCTATGCAATATTTTATATGAAATAAAAATATATACCTGAAACTAGGGATGTTCAGATACCAGTGCCGATACTTGGCATTTTCAAGAGAACTACCAGGGTTGCAGCGGTTAAAGCTGTGACAGGGCCCTGGTCCTCCACCACTGTCCTGAAATCATTAGTCTGTATAGTTTTAGAAAAACTGTCACATGACAATAAACAAAAATTTATCAGTACTTGTATCTGTGAAGACTTGGAGAAGTATCTGTACATTAGAAAAGGGATGTACTGATCCCAGGAGCTCCGTATGCTCCTTTTAAAAATGCCGGCTGCCTCCTAACTTTTGAATTTTTCTCTAGTTTAGTCTTGTAGCTGGAAAAGTATCTGTACTTGTACCGAGTACAGTACTTGGTATCTGAACATCCCTATTTGAAACGTTATTTTGACTTTTGACTACTTTTTGTTGTCAAACTTCTGTCTGAAGACAAGTTTTTAAGTATGGACGCAACCTGAATAGTAATCAAAAAAGTGATCATTGAAGACAAAAGCTATTATATTACTCTAAAGGACAACTACAGGCTCCTATATGACAGTCCATACAAGTCCCAAATCCAAATACTATGTGATGCACAAGCAAACAAAAGACTTCCTTTTATCTCCCCTTCATTTGTATTTCGCATGCTCCCCCCTCCTAGACACTGCAGCTCACAGTACGAGGGTTACAGCAACAGAGGAAATGCTGTCAACCCAGAAAGCAGTGGGCAGGTCTAGGTGTGGCCATGTGCCAGGTATTTGTTATGTGCATGCATACTAAGTATTGTGCAATGCTTACAGGTATTTATTACCTCTTGGTAATTAAATTAAATGAAAATGAATGCTTTAAACTTTTTTTCTCCCCAGGCTGGCACCATCTTTGTTCAGGCATCATCCAGAATCCACATATTGGACTGTGATCATGGCCTCGATGGTTCCTGTTATGCAGGAAGATTATTGCTAAATATTATGTCAGAAACTTATGCTTGTATACTTGTAAAGCAGCCAAGATAGATCAACTTTAACACATTCATATTAACACAGTTCAGTACTGGTTTAACTAATCTGCACCTTTTTTTCTTTTTCAGGTATTTATGATGATGACCCTGAAATTGTCACGTTGGATAGAGGAGAATTTGGTAAATAAACCTCATTATATTTCATTTTATTCTCTGTAGGAGATCCATAATAATGTATCTAAAATTTGTGTACATTTTTTTTAAGCAAGAAAAGGATGATTGCAGCATGGTTTATGGACACTGGAGTACACTGTGACTGCATGTCTTATGGCTACCACTCTTGTGTCATTCAAATAAAAGAAGGCCTCTAATTGGTGGCTGTGAGAAAATAGCTTTGTCTTCATTTAAAATAATCAGTTGCGGTGGTGTATATTAAATGGCCTTTACTATGCTTGTAGGCAATAATGAAAACCCTGATCTTTGCAATTGGAGTGTATTGCCTTAAATACTATAGAAGCGAGTGCACCATAATTATAGAAGTTATCAACATATTATTCCAAAGGTTGTACACATAAATTTTTACATTTTTGGAGACCTACGTGGCTGTAGGTGTCTGCAGATACCTCTGGTCAGTGGATGTCAGAGGAATGAACAATTGGATTGGTTTGGAGGCCTGTCCCAAAAACTACTTGCACAACTTCACAGCATTTTGGAAACTGACATTTATCTCCCTTAGAGGATCCTAACAAAGACTTGACATCATCCCTCATGTGCACAGGCTACCATCTCAACCTTAGAAGCAGGCGATGTCTTGGAATATACGCAATACCCCGCTGTTACCTGTACCATAAGATTTGGCTACATATAAACTTATTTCTTAAGAGAACTTTACCCATATCTTTAAAATAACAACAAAGACACCTTTAGAAATATTTAATGTTTAGTCTGCATGCGGATGGGATTTTTAGCGAAAGGGGGTACATTACATTAACTATCTGAGCTTTAACAAGTAAACCCTGCTATGGTATAATGGCTATCTCACTGAGTTACTTGATCTGAAAGGGTCTGATTTGTGAGAAAAAAGTTATTACTCACCTCTCACCGCTAAATCTAACTAAATCCTTTCAACAACTGCAGACACCTCCCAAGAACCATGTTTTTTTTTTTTTAGAGATCTCTAACTTCATCATGTCATTAATAGTCAACAAGAACTTACACACCACAAAATGGCATTGGTTTCCACCATAGGCCATTCTCAGTGTAAGAAAGGCCTCATATCTAAAATTTATTTTACCCAGCTTACCAAATTGAACAATCGACTGTCACTACCAAGAAAGGCGATGGGCCCAGGCTCATTAATGAACACACAATGGCTTAAGGCACTGCACAAGATACCCTACATGTCAGTAGCCACTTCTATGAGAGTTTACTGAACCACCTTAAGTATGTACCGTTTTTGTCTCAGGGATTCCTCGCTATGCTACAGGTGCACCTCAGGACAAGAAAACCTTATTAACATGTTTGAAAATGGGCACAAGTGGTCCACTAATGATATCATGTGTTTGAAATGATTATCTGTACATTTCAACTGCAGTGTGCTTCTGAGCTAAATATGTGTCTCCTGGCAATCTTGGTCCTCCCCTTTTGATGACCCTCACCAGAGCTTGCAAGAACTAGAGCCCTGTACCAGAAAACTATAGCACAACACCGCCTCAACCTTCCACCGCACCGCACTCCGTCCTGCATTTGGAAAGTTTAACCTATAACCATAGAGGTAGCTCCCAACAATTTGTAAAGATCGGGTGTGGGTGGTTAACCAACCCTACCCTTGTATCCCCAGCCCTTGTTATGAACAGACTCTTTGGAGATCTTGGTTGTTAGGCTAGAAAGCCTCACTATGTCTCCTATTGCCAGTTATGCATTATACCTACTCTAAATGTCCAGTACAATAAGGCCTCATGCACACGGTGTTCAAAGCCACGGCTTAGGATTCTTGCAGCAAGAAGCTGCTAAATTTTGTGGCAGAAATCCCGGGTGTGCCCGTACAGTTACCCGTTCAAATGAATGACAGGGTGACAGCGGCCGCATGTGTGCATGGCTGTCTGCATGGACAAGCATCACATCCATCGTCCCATGCATGAGCTATGGACAGATGCGGCTGCGGTCAGCCTGTCTTTCGCTTGAATGGGCACAACAGCCACATCTGAGTGTACGGACACACCTTAGATTCTTGCCGCAAGAATCCGCAGCTTCTTGACGCAGGAATCCCCAGCCGCGGTTTGGAGAGCTGTGTGCATGAGGCCTAACGAATTCACAGACCACAGTCCTTCTGTAACCATAAATACTTTTTTTTTTTTTACTGTACATGTCTCCGATACAGTTAGTATATTTATGTCCATACGATGTACATTACATTACGATGGAAGTCTGTTGTATAAACTACATTTGGCCATTCTTTACTTGCTGTTTTCATCTTTTTTTTTATTGTAAAATATTGAAGCCGATTGTTATTTACAAAAAAAACTACCTTGATAAAAAAGTAGAAACTAGCTCAGAATTGTAGTGTTTTTTGAATTTTATGTTAACTGGAATTACAATGTGCAGGTTCCATCTTTAGTATTAATTTTATTGTATACCTCGGCTGCCAAGTGAAGAAATTGTACAGAAGTTATGTTCTCAAACTTTTCTTCTTTTTCCCTCTACAGATGGGGCTGTAAATTCTGGAGAATTGTGGTTCATTAATTTCTATTCGCCTCGCTGTTCCCATTGCCATGATCTAGCTCCTACAGTAAGTAATTAAATAACCGGTTATGATGTTTTGAAATGTGCATGTTTCTTGCTTGAAATCCTTTTTACATGCATTCTTTTTCCATCTAGTGGAGAGAGTTTGCCAAAGAGATGGAAGGTCTTATTCGCATTGGAGCAGTAAATTGCGGAGACGACCGCATGCTTTGCAGAGGCCAAGGAATTAATAGTTATCCAAGTCTCTACATTTTTAAAGCTGGAATGGTAAATAGTTTCTTGTTTTTGTTTTCTTTCAAAGCAGTACGCATGCTCTTAAAGGGTAACTCCAGTTGTGATGGAAAAAAACCAAACTGTCTTTAGTATGAGCTGTTTGTTTCACCATGTCCTTTCCAGACTGATTCCTGAATGGGAATCTGTCTTCATTATACCCACAGGGTAAAACAAACATCGGTGTTTTTAATACAGAAAGCTGCAGTGTTTGCATCCCCTTATTAGTCATTGAGCCATAAGGAACATCTCACTAAAAATGACATTTCTATTGCAGCCGAGGTCTCAAATTCGACTTCTGTCTTAGAGCAAGTGACTAGGCAAATTAGTGAGCCAATCAATGCAGAAAATGACATTTCTGAGAGCATTCTGAGCATTAGCCACCATTCTGTGCCAACTTTGAATCTATTGAGGAAAATTTATCAAAACTGGATTAGACAGAATCTGGAGTAGTTGCCCATAGTAACCAATCAGCTTCTATCTTTCATTTTCAAAGCTTAACTGAACAAACTGAAAAGATAAGCTAATTGGTTACTATGACAACAGCTCCAGATTTGGTCTGCTCCAGTTTTGATAAATTCCCCTCATTATGTTTAAACCCTGATGAAGGGGGAGGTCTATGAGCCCCTGAAACATGTTGCATGTTCTATGTTGTTGTTTGTAAGCAAATGTTATTGTTATAAATGTTTTGACTCTCATTCTGTCTTGTTTGGTGCTCTCAGTGGACTTTAGATATGTATATCTTTAATTCTGGATTCCCTTGTTTGAGCAATATCCCATATTTGGTGAGAGCTGCCTCACTGCAACCCTGGTTCTGTATCACATTCTGACCGATCTTCTGAATATTTAAATCAAGCGCCTCACCTCTACTTGTTCCAGGGTTTGATTGCTGTCTCTGACCCCATTTGGGAGATTTCCCTTTTACTTCCTGTTCTGTAATCCGGACAGAATGGGAGAATAGTCTCTCCGGTGGGAAACACGGCAACAAAAGCAAATTTTTTCAGTTGGGTGGGAAAGGTTTGAACCTCGGTTAGTTTTTTGCTACTTTCAGTGACTTCATTGAGGTTATATCACTGGGAAAGGAAGTGTTCGGAAATCCCTCTTTTAAACGAAGTACACGTTGGGGAATGTTGCTTCTCTGTTTTACCTCTATTGAAAATAAAGGGTTACTTCTGGATATGTGTGGCATATAAAGAAAGCAAAATGTCATCGGTGAAGTCTTCTCTTCACCCCAGTAACCGAGGTGACAAAATGGTGATGAAGATTAGTGAAACCTCTCCCTTTTGTTTGGTTTAGATCGGATGCATGGGGAACAGGATTCCTGATTACATATTGGTATTACCTCTTTCTGTACAGGCTTCATCGAATGCCACATTTTTTTTTCCATTTGCAGAATCCAGTCAAATACTTTGGTGATCGGTTAACAGATGATTTGGTTAATTTTGCTATGAATTACGTGTCAAGCTCTGTAACAGAGTTATGGGCAGGTAAGGAAATAACACATAGTACAAGTCACAGAGAGGTAGTAGGCACTACTCATATACCCCAATGTCGGCTTGCTCAGCAGAATGCTGGGCATAGACAACAGAGGGAGTTCATCCTGGCTCCATGGAAGATCCACAATACAAGAGAGAGAACTGACTCCACACCAGCACTCCAGATGTGAATAAATAACGCTGCTTCTTATTGACGTGTATGCGGCATATCACACAAATGCTTGTGTGCCGCATACACGTCAATAAAAAGACGCGTTATTCATTCACATCAGGAGTGCCCGGTGTCTCATCTGTATTTTGTGAATGTAACGGTGCCATCCGTCGACTACCGTAGCACCCACCAGAGGATCTTGGACCAAGCGGTCAGGAACGCAATGAGTTCATGGACTTTTTTCCTGACTGCATACCAGACTTTTGAAGTGTAGATAACGTCCCATAACATGTTTCACCCACCAATGGGCTAAATGGTACATTAAATTCTAAAATCTATGCAGGGAAAGTTTGGGGTGCAGCCGGTTCGTTCTCTTGCATGGAGTATTGCTTTGCTTACAAGCATTTGTGTTATAGCAGTGAAGACTCTTAAAAATAAATAATATACATATGTGATTGGAGGACGACGTGCTTGCAAATAAAATTACCTGTTTATTTTGATAACTTGAGTCGCTTTCTTCTCTTACCCGTCAGATGTTTTTCTTGGGCTAGAATCACACCTAGGCTTTGCGGTCCTTGTGGCAAATGGGTTTTGATGGGTGTTCGTAAAATGCGCACAAAATGCGAAACGTGCTTGTGTTGCCATTGCTAGTTAATGGCACCCCAAACGTGGCCACGAGTGTACACGTTCCTCTGCGTTTGTACGCGTCAAAACGTACACAAACGCGAAAGAAAAAAAAACCGTGGAACGCGCGTTGCAGATTTTGCTACATGCGCTACTTTTCCACGTTTGTTGCGCATATAGGAACCCATTGAAATTCATGGTGGCGTGGCAAATGCAGGGGGAAAAAACGCGCACTAGGTGTGAATCCAGCCTTGGACCCATTCACTTCAATAAGGTATACACTGATGTATGAAGTGTAAACAAGGACGGTAGGACATAGCTGCAGAAACTATGGCGCTTGATCTGGGTGGAGGTCTTCTTTAAAGCTGAACTCAAGGCAGGTATCTAAAGTGTGTGTGTGTGTGTGTGTGTGTGTGTATACCTGGAAATGGATTTTGTGATTTGCACAGCCCTGACAGACAGAGCAGTCAAGACTTTGATTTCACTGTAGAAGCACCACTCCCCTCAAAACAGATGTTCAGCTTTTCTTAGATGCTGAAAAGATCATCTAATGATATTTTTTTACATCTCTACATTTGATGGTGAGATTTATGTGTTTGAGGTCCCAGGTCCATTGTGCCATTACAAGTGGCTCCTGCTTGTCTTTTTTTTTCTTTTCCATGCTGGTGAATGTAAGAGGCAGAATGGGAACATCCCAGGGTGGTTTGTAACACCCAAAACTTAAAACTGGGTGGAGATAGAGCCAAAAACTATGGAGCCTGAATAGCTCAGAGTGCTATCCCTCCCTTTCTCAGGGCGAATACTGATATACATGGGATTGTAGAAGGTGAATGTCAATGACAAATTTGGATATTAAAGTTTATTTAAACCTAAAAATAAAAATGTCATATATTGCAGCCTACCAGTCCTTGTGGTGACCACCTTCCTTTTCTTTTTTCAGGCTAAGAACATTTTCAGCAAGTACAGAAAATACTTGCCAAAAATGAGTGTAGACAGGAAGTGTGTTATTTATATCGCTAAAGGATCACCAGGTGATAAAGGGAAAGATTAAAAAAAAACAACTAATGCAGCACTAGTTCTAAGATATCCGCAGTACCGCCTTCACATCAGAGTCATACCATCACATCAGGGGCCGCATCTGCAGCAGCATGGTAGAGGGCAGGAGCCAGCTAGAGTTGGCCTGGACAGAGTTTAACTTCCATCCTTTTGTGAATAGATCCCACCCTCCCTGGATTAGTGTCATTAATTTCCATGGTGCTAGTGGATGGATGCCGAGTAACAATTTTGAAGCACCCTTGGGAAAGCCAGAAGGCACAACAGGGTGCCAAGGCATTCTGGTTAAGAAAAGCTTGTCTAGAGTTCAGCTTTAAAGTATAACTTTTTGTTTCCAATCAATGAGATATTACGCCTTACGGGTTTAAAGGTAAATATACAAATTTTGTAATGCTGTATCTATGTAGATCTCCCACAATGGTCCATATACATGCCCCCATGACGTGAACACAGTTACTGCAAAGTTTATTATGTCTCTGCCCTGCTTTTCAGTATATATTTGTCAGAATGATGGATATGTCAATGTTTAAACTTTATATATGTGATGTGTCTTTACATTTGATGTATAAGAGACAGAGATCTTCCCATGTCTGAAACATCTATTAATCCAGAGACTCTCATATAAATCTATATTACTTATGTGTTCCATATTCTTTTACATCATCTTTTAGTTTAAATGAAGGACTATCTGAGTGCATTTAATGTACATTTAATTAACATTTTATTTTTCTCTTTAGGAAATTTCAGAAGCTCAATTGAACGTTCGTTTGCCTCAGGTGTTGGTTGGCTCATTACATTCTGTGCTGACAGCGGAGGTAATCTTATCTGTGCCATTTGCAGGGATGTAGTAATAGTCTTGTGTTTCCTGATTCTGAGCCTGTTACATTTGATATCATTGCATTTTGTTTGCCTTGCTCAGGGCCAACGGTTTTCATGGTCACACTACAGTTCCTCTCAGTGTTTTTTGTTTGCTGATTACAGCTTCCGCAATTAACGTAATGCTGGTCAACAGACACTTTTATACTGATAGAAATATGGATGCTGCCACTGTTTACTAGTTGCGTGCCTTGCGTGCTAACCCAGTAGCTTCAATACTTGGAGCTACTGATCAAAATAAATATGGAGTCTGAGAGTTTGCTCTTCAGTGTGACTTGTCCTTGCAGGCTTGTCCTTGATCTGCAAGTCTTGAAGCCAGAATGAGACCACTAAAATTTCCATGAGGGGTTGTCAGTGGCAGCCTACATTTTTCTCTCGATACAGGTTCCCTAAAAGCTGAACTTCACGCAAACCGCTAAATATGCAGTTGAAATATGTACCTGGGAACTGTCTTGTGACTTGTAATTCTGTTCAGCTACCAGGATTCCCCTGCTAGGCAGCAGAGCCAGGCCCTTCATCCCTCTGATCCCTCTGACCACTCTGCAGCCTGCTTTGCAATTGAGCTATGCAGTCTGGCCCTTGACCCACCACATCTGCTAATAGGACAATGAAGGAGCAGTAGCACACCCATGAGGTCATCACTCTGCTCTCTGCTGCTCTCGGAAAGCACCAGGAGATGCAGTAGAGCCTAAATGACCTTTAGCGCTGCCTCTCCCAGTTCGAGAGCTGCTGTAACTAAGAATACAAGAGGCCGATATCCAGACAAGTTCAGGTACTTTTGGCCACTGGGCAGTTCATTTAATGATGCATTAATGAATCCCTAACTGGATTAAATTGTTGTTCCCTAGTGCTACTTTTTAAGCAATCTCTGAAACTTCTTGGGTTATTTAACATCCATGCAACATGATTATGTTATTTGTTTTCTTTGCCTTTTTGGGGCTACAGAGTGAGTAGATGTGACAGATGATGCTATATCACAATGTTGGCATGAAATAGAAAAGGTCAATTCATTTAATTAGATTAAAAGAACCGATCACATTGCAATAGGCTCAATTCTTCAAAGGCAAGGTTTAAACAGGCACGACTGAGCTTATTAAACAATGTAGAGCAATACGAACGTGAAATGCAGTAACCTATTGCTTTTGCCAGTGAAGTAGATAAAGGAGTGGATAATAGAGTGCTAAGTGTGAATGGTGTGCACCTGAAGCATTACATAGTTACATAGTATTTGAGGTTGAATAAAGACATTAGTCCATCAAGTCCAACCTATTAGGATCTCATTCTAGGAGTACCTGTACCCCTGTATATTACGGTCCCTTAAGAAATCGTCCAAAAGTTTCTTGAACAATTCCACATTATTTGCTGAAATCACCGCCTGTGGCAGTGAGTTCCAGACCCTAACTGATCTTACTGTGAAGAACCCCCTTCGCCCCTTGTGCTGGAATTTTTTTTCCACCAATTTTAGGTGATGGCCTCTAGTTTTTGTAACGGAGTTAATTTTAAACAGTTTATCGCTAATGTTGCTACCACCATTAAACATTTTGTACATGGAAATCATATCCCCCCTTAATCTCCTCACCTCTAATGTGAACATGTTTAAATTTAGTAGCCTCGTCTCGTAGCTCTGGTCCTCCATACCCCTAATTAGTTTGGTTGCCCTTCGCTGGACTTTTTCCAACTCAAGGACATCTTTTCTTAGTACTGGTGACCAGAACTGGACCGCGTACTCCAGATGAGGTCGAACCAATGATCTATAAAGTGGCAAAATTATAGACTTGTCCCTGCAATACATCCCCTTTTTAATACAGGACAAGACCCTGCTAGCTTTGTTTACAGCAGCCTGGCACTGCAAACTACCTTTCAGTTTGTGGTCTACAATGACCCCCAAATCCTTCTCCATTTCTGACTTCCCTAGCGGCATACCCATAATTGTATAACCCATTTGTTTATTTTTAATTCCAAAGTGCATTACTTTGCATTTATCGACATTAAACCTCATCTGCCACATTAATGCCCACTCCCCTATTTTATCCAGGTCCTCCTGTAATGTTATAGTGTCTAAGTCCGTGTCTATTACCCTCCCTATTTTGGTGTCATCCGCAAACACGGAAATATCGCTGTTAACACCCTCCCCGATGTCATTAATAAATAAGTTGAAGGAAGACAAGGAGACAACTAAACTGGAAACCAAATGAAATTTATATTTTGAGATTCTTCCTTTTAGTTTTCTCTTGTTGTTTTCTTTGCATCAGTTTCAGTAGAACAACAGAGCTAGTCACATCTTCCTTAGCCTAGTGCTTCAGTGGTAATATATCTGAGGTAAAGGGAAACTTTCAAGTAAACGAAGTAGAAGATAATACAATACTATAGCATCTCCGCAGCATTGCAATAAGAGTACCGTCGTACCTCGGTTCACGAACGCTTCTGTTCGCGAATAATTCGGTTCGCGAACAGGAAGTTCGGCAAAATTTTGGTTCGGTTCGCGAACTCTGCTTCGGGTGACGAACACAACCGCAGTCATTTTCCCTGCTCTGACACATGGTCGTGGCTTCCTCTAGTCGAGATCGCGGTCTGATCACAGTTTGATTCGGTTCACGACCGAATCGGAATCGCGGAACGAATTAAGTTTGTGAACCGAGTTACCACTGTATTTGGATATCCTCTATCTGTCAGTATAGGCTATGTATTTGTTATATAGCCTTGGGGACGACAAATCAAGAGTTTGCAATATAACAAAAAATAAAAAATAGAGAAAAAAATAAGAAAACTTAAGAATACAATAAAAGTTTCAGCATCTGGAAACCAAACAGAAAGTAGAAAGTCTCAGAAAGAAAGTCTCAGAAAGTGGGACTATCTGTTTTTTTTTTTTGTTGTTGTTTTTTTTACATATCTTGAGACTTGAGTTCAATTACTTTTTCATATCTACAATCCAATTTTATTTGAACTACCCTTTTATTCTTTTTTCCAGATTGCCTGTCTTCACAAACACGTCTAAAGCTTGCAGGAATGCTTGTAAGTGTTTTCTTTAGTGTCATTTATGTTGTCTGAATCTATTTATTGTTCTAGAATTGTGTTTTAATAAACCTTCGATTTATTTATTTCATGATGTATTCTTTTCCATCATATCATTTTGTGTCCCATTTTGATAAGTGAGAGTCTTGTTTTGTCCTGCGATTTAGGAAGGATTGGTCAGTGTGGGATGGATGGATTGTACTATTCAAGCCGATCTCTGTGAAAATTTAGAAATCACATCAAGCACAACAGCCTATTTCCCTCCTGGGGTCATTCTGCCGCACAAAAATAAAGACAACATTTTGGTAATGTTTGTTTATTTTTCACTATTTCTCCTGTGTACTAATATTGATGAGATAGATGGGAATCTGTAGGATTGTTCCGGATAGATAGAAAGTTTTGAGAGTTGTGCTTACTGGAAGATCTTACCTCCTGTTGTGAGATAACATTCTTATAGGAGAATCCTCTTCACTTTTGGAGATAACCTCTAACTTCCTGTTGCACCTCT
>NW_017306668.1:301716-301992 GCF_000935625.1 Nanorana parkeri | reverse complement strand
GCTCACCTCCCGATCTACTGAGCCGACCTGTGACAGTCTCATTGTCACAGGTCGGCTAGAACTATGAGGTGAGTGGAAATCACTCATCTCATAGTTCTCCTTTAAACTCTTCCCTGCTCAAAAAAAGTTTGGAATAATATTCCTGTTAAATAGGATTTTGCCACTCCGAGCTGAAATGAGCTAGTTGAAGAAATTGTTAGTGTTACCTATTTAATTATTCAAATAATAAATTTTCACTTTTTCAGAAAGTTTTTTTTTTTTTTTTTTTTTATTTTG
>NW_017306668.1:298120-301701 GCF_000935625.1 Nanorana parkeri | reverse complement strand
TTAATTTGCATTGAGTTTTATTTATTTGTTTTATATTTTTCTCTTGTTTTAGTTCTTCAGTTCATTAGATACAAGAGAAATCTACAAAGAGTTGATGGAACACCTTCCTGACCTGGAAATGCTTTCTACAGAGTCCTTAAAGGTAAACCGAGGCTCCATGGCTGCTACTGGGAGGTGCTCCACTTATGCTGGTCTGATTTTTGGCCAGTCACCGGTGTGTTTTGCTGTGCCAGAAAAAGACAAGTAGCCATGATTGGTAGTATCCTCTGAGCTGCCATTTGTAAATAGTGTTTGGGGGCTACAAGAGGTAAAATCACTAATTGTCTGCAGAGGGAAGCATACAGTTAGTTTTTTTTTATATTTGCTTGGAGAGGGAAACCTCTTTAAAATAAACCTGGCACTTGGCCATTCAGGGTAGTGGCGTTATTGTACAACAAAAATCTCAAGATGAAAACTGCACATGATCAAACAAAAACCTGTTCTTTGATCAATGAAAATCAGCCAGTTAGTGGTGCTTACTAACGTTAATTGTGAACTACATTGGTCTGTGCATGATGGGCTAATTGTACGGAAATTGAAGGAGGGTGAGATGTCTGGACAAAAAAAAGTTGTACAATGGTTATAAGGTGTATGGCCACCTTTTAGGAGTGTGTATTATCTTTGAACACTGCCTCATTGTGATAGGAGCTTACATTCTCCCCTTTTTCTTAAGGACAGGTTAACCTATCACCGTTGGCTTGTGTTCTTTAGCTATGGAAAGGATGAACAGTTCTACCAGCCTGTATTTAAGAAGCTGGCAGTAATACTCCGTGATGACCATATTCAGGTAAACAATAACCAGAGGCACGCTCATTTATTATCTGCTAACAGTTGTGCAAGTGTAATTACGCTATTATTTGTATTTTTTTCTTTCTCCTGAAAGGTGGGACGATTTGACTGCCAGTCCAGCCCAACAACCTGCAAGTCTTTATATATTAACAAGCCTTGTGTGGTAGCATTTAAGGGGAAAGGCATTGATGAATTTGAATTTCACCATGGTAAGAACCTGGGGTAATGGCTTTCCCATCAGAATGAATTCCTGGTGGTACCATCGTGAATAGGAGGAATTAAAGTGAATTTAAAATAACAAAACACATTTGCTGTACATCTCTGCGATACATCCTTGTCCAATGTTTTATCCTTTTAAAAGTACAGAAAAATACTTGTCAATCTACCAGAAGTGCTCCTAAGTCTTGTTGTAGGCTAATGACACACAGGACTTTTGTGGACTAAGTAGTGTCAGCCTCTTTATTAAAGGAGAACTATGGGGTCAGTGTTTTTCCCCATAGTTCTCCTTGGGGTAACGGGAGGACACAAACTAGCGTCCTCCCGTTACCCTAAGCTCAGTATACCGCGAGCTACAGCTGGCGGTATACTGAGATGCCGCACCTGGAGCGGATCCCGACTTAGATGACAGGATCCGCCCAGCTGCGTGAGTGACAGCTGGCTCTGCCTATCTAGAGGCAGAGCCAGCTGTACCCGCCCCCTCCCCCGTCCGTTCTGCCAGTCAGCGCTGGCGGAGCGGGGAGAGGGGAATCCAGCCCCTCCCCCTGTCACGGCAGAGAGCCGTGACAGGATCGAGAGGTGAGGGAACCCGGTATGTTTTCCCTCACCTCCCGATCTACTGAGCCGACCTGTGACAGTCTCATTGTCACAGGTCGGCTTAGAACTATGAGGTGAGTGGAAATCACTCATGTCATAGTTCTCCTTTAAACAACTCAAGCCATCTCTATATCCTATTCTGCATAAAGACTAATTCAGTAGTCCTTAGTTAAGAACTAGGATGGCTAATTATGCTCCCTGAGAGAACACAGGAAGTGTGGAGAGGACATGGAACGGTTCTGAATTTCTGACATGATCCACAGGTATTTTTTGCATTTTTCAAACCGATTTCCATGATATATTTAACAGACTGGAAGGGAACAAATATGAGAAGTTAATTCTTAGGGTTTACATAACCATTAAAAAACAAATTTCCGTCTGCCTGGTATCCTAACTTGTGTTAGAACACGGTTCTGGCCTAATCCAGACCACCATTCTAAGGAGAGGGAGCATAGTTGGGTGGTGGGGGACCAAACTTCAGAGGGCAGCTTTTTTGTTGACGGCTTAACATTTGCTCAGACTTCAGTGAATTTTCCATTGCTGATGACTACTTTTAAAAATACTAGATGCTTGGAAATCGGGTTCCTGCAATGCTTCAATACTGATCCAAAACAAGACTGCAGATCAGGAGTCCTGACTTAATCCTGAACATGCCATCTGCATACTCGCTCCGGGCTAGTCATAATATTGAAGCCGGAGATGGCCAGTCAGCTAACATTTTTCAGAAGGTCGTCAATGGCAGTATGCATACTTTTCTATAGGTGTCCTTTTTAAGATGCCAAATACAAACTGAAACAATTAAACAGTCACCGGCATAAAAAAACCCATTACAGATTGATTGTAATTCCAGATTGTAACTGAATCTTCGCTTTTCCTAAGCAGGACAAAGCGACAGGTTTTACTTTAATGCCCCCTCCCCAGAAGCACTTAATACCTTTTTTCTTTTGCTCCTCTTCTGGGGCAAAGAAAGAAAGCACCAAGTCATTCCATTGGGAACGTACACAAGGCTGAGGACTGTCCTATATATGTGCTGCTGAAGGAGGAGAGTATGCCCTGCATACATAAACCACAGGTTTGCTTTTAAGCTGACTAAACACATTGCAGTCTGACTGTACAATATTAATAGGTATGCAAGACAAGGGCTTACCAGATAGGGTATAATTTAAATGGTACGTTTAGGCATTCTATTTTGCTACTAAGTTTTGGTAAATCTAAATGATATTGTACAGTTAAACTGTAATGGGTGTGGCTTCACTTGCACTAGGATACTTAGGGTCAGCAATGATAATGGCTACATTCATTCATGGCATGACAGTCTTTTACTAGCCCACTCCCTGACCCACTTATATTGAACTGGCCTTGTATTTCATTGAGAACTTTAAGTCTTGTAGTTTCTCCATTCACACATCTGACAAAAGGTCTGTGAATGGATAACTTGGCTGTGTGGGGGCAGAGCCTTGCACATCCGCACCAAATTCAGAAAACAGCAGCAGCCTGCGGGGAGAAGAACTCTGCGCTTCAGGTAAGTAGAGGGGGCGGAATGGGGCTGCCGATGTGAGTATGTTTCATGCTACACCCCGAATTTTGGTGTAATGTGAAACATGGTATAAAAGGTAAACATAGCCTTTAATGATGTTGTCTTCATCAGTACTGCATTCTAAGAGGAGGTTCTATGCTCCCCTATAACTGGAAGTATCCAGTATTTGCGACGGCTTAATGGAGGGACAGGGAGCACAGTGAAGGTGGGTCTGGGGTAGGCTAGGAAGAGACGCCTTTACATTATGTAGTCATCCCTAATAAGAGGTATAAATTATTATTTTTTTATTGTTTTGCATGAATACTTCAGGCATAATTGTGAAAAATATTTATTAAGCATTTTCATAATGATGCTCCATACTGCTCTTTAAGGTTATCCAGCCCAAAAGAAATATATATATATA
>NW_017306668.1:280132-298080 GCF_000935625.1 Nanorana parkeri | reverse complement strand
CAGAAAATGTGTGTGTGTGTGTGTGTATATATATATATATATATATATATTCCTGCAAAACAAAACAAAAAAGGTTTGTTATTTATTTTAGTGCAATGTCATCTGTAATTCTTCTGAATTTGTTTCCACAGGTAAAGTAAACCTTTATGATCTAGTTGCCTTCACGAAGGAGAGTGTAACTTCTCATGTTGTTACTCTTGGACCTCAGAACTTTCCTGAGAATGACAGACAGCCGTGGCTGGTGGACTTCTTTGCACCTGTGAGTAGAAGCGCGTTTTCTTTAGATTTGTCCCATTTTTAAGGGTGTTTTAAAGTCTGCATTTTCCTAATGAAAACTTGCTCATCCTGCATTATTTTGCTGTTTTTCTTTTTTTTTTTATTGTAATCATAATTTTGGGTTGTTTATATGTGCAGAAACTTACATGGTATTCTGTTTTGATACGTAGTGGTGTCCTCCGTGCAGAGCTTTACTTCCAGAATTGAGAAAAGCCTCCAAAAGAATGTTTGGCCATGTCAGATTCGGGACACTGGACTGTACAATCCATGAAGGCCTGTGTAACACGGTACTTATATAATGCTTCCTTTTACATGAGTAACATGCCGTGACATTCATTGAAGCAACTTATTTAAACTGTATTTCAAACTATGATTTTGGTCAGTGTTAAAGCGTATATCTGCTTTTGCTGAGAAATAAGCAATCCTCCCCTGGTCTCTCAGAGCAACCTAAAGCTGGCCATACACCTGTAGAATTTTGTTGTGAAAATGTTTTTTTGAATAATTTGTAGGAGCAGGATGACATTTTCCCCCAAACCTATTTAAAAATGTTGAAATCAAACGAACTTCGAACATTCTGCAAGTCTCATGTCATTATAGAGTGTTCTGACAAAATCTTTCGTAGGGATGTTTGCACTAAAATTTACCAGTGTATGGCCAGCTTAGTAGGCCATCATTTCGGGAGATGTAACATACAAGAAAGTGAGCATTCCACTTACGGTCCCTGTGTAGACTTTTTTGTGTACTATAAAAAAAATGTCATAATGTTTTACAGGCCCTCCATTAACTGTGGACAGTCGCATGTAGTTTATTTAAATAGCACTTACCACTTTAAAACTCAAGGACAATAAAAATGTTTTGTTAGATTTGGACACAGCGGGGAAGGGTCAGACCTCCGTAATGTTTTATAGCTGAAGTGTAATACAATTATATTTTGCCTTCCCTGGTTCCCCTCCTCAACATAATGACATTTTTATATAAAACCTTTCCATTTTCATCACATACCTTATTTGAGACCCAGTTATGTCATTATTGGGTATATGTGCTTCTCTATCCAGTGCAGGGAGATTCAGATGGTGGTGGGGGGATGGTGTTTGTGTAAGGGTGCTGTACATAGTTTTTTTGTTTTTTTTTTAATCATCACAGCACCCAACTTCAGTACTATTCTCAGCAGCCCTCAGCCCTGAAGCGAGCAATGAGCTGACTCTTGGGAGGGGCGTAAATATCAAAATGCCTTGATGTCAGTCTGGAGGGGTGGGTATTCCAGTCAGACTTCCATAAAAGAACTGAAATGCAATGAATGAAAGGGGTGGGCCAGGGACAGTCAAGCCAGGGAGGAAAGGGTTATGATGATGGATGTCCTCCAGCCAGGAAATTAGGTGGGCTCTATGTGATTTGCTTCTAACGCACGCAGTGGGAGCCTCCCAGTGTGCAGCAAAATCAGAGTAAGCATTTTCAATACAGGAGACTGTACAACTGGGCAAGACTGAAGGTAATGCTGCTGTCTGTACCTTCCTGTTGCTGTGACTTCTGTATCACTCATTTCCTATACTGGTGTCACTGGGTTAAAAAGTGAGGGAATCTCCCAAATGGGGTCACAGCTAACAATTAAAACCCTACACAAGTTTATAAACTTCCTCATTCTAATAAAACTAGGTAAAATATTTTGGGGTGAAAGACCTTGGTGTGTAGAAAGTTGGTTTGTAATTTAATGTTTTTCCTGTGTTCATGGATCACTTTCAATGTTGCATGACAGATCGCCTTTCAAATCTGTGAAAACAGTTCTATAATTTTCTCTTTCTCAAACAGTATAACATTAGAGCTTATCCTACCACCGTCATTTTCAACCAGTCCAATATTCATGAGTATGGGGGACATCATAGTGCTGAGGAGATCTTGGAATTCATTGAGGTACTGTGCACTATACACTTAATTCTATCACTTTTTCCACGATTACCCTTTGATGTGCTATGCCTGTGTGGCCCTGTGCTGTGTAACACATAGGGGGGAGGTTTATCAAAACTGGAGCAGTTGACCAATCAGCTTCTGTCTTTAATTTTCAAAGCTTGGCAAACTAAAGACAGAAGCTGATTGGTTGCCATGGGCAACAGCTCCAGATTCTGTCTGCTCCAGTTTTGATAAATTACCCTCATTGATTTTAGAGAGATATATTTTTATGCTGCTAACACAACTGGCCATAAACATTCTGGAAAAAAAATAAGAACACAAATGATGTAATCACTTGGTTTAACCATTTGATCCGATTTCCTGAATTTAGGATCTTCGACATCCTTCAGTTGTCACTCTCACACCAGCAAATTTTAAGGAACTGGTAAAAGAACGAAGTAGAGATGAAATCTGGTTGGTGGATTATTATGCTCCTTGGTGTGGACCATGTCAAGCACTGATGCCTGAATGGAAACGTTTGGCACGGGTAAGAGAATCCTGTCCTCTGTCTAATAATAAAGATTGCTTATCAAGACCTGATAAAGGCTGGACTTCACAATCATTCACAGTACCACTTGATTGCACTACCTTTTAAAGGTGAAGAAAGTGGGTTGCTGAGCAAATAATCTGTGTGTCTATTGTAGAGCTTTTGAATGTTGATTTTATTACTCTATGGGTAAACATAAAGTCTTCCCATAGACAGGTAGATCTCTTAAAAAGATAAAGATGACGAGCACTTCCATCAATTGTGTACTTATTATCACTGCTACCTTGCACATTCAGGGTAAAGTCATGGTGTCTGTGCAAAGGGGCCCCCAACCCACTGCTGCTCACCTTGCTCCCCCCTGCCACTTCTTCCTCCAGCAAAGCTGACACCAGAGTGCCTAGTGTCAGCTGGGGTCAGATGTTAAGGGCGTAGCAATTCATTTCTGAGGTCACATGCTCCCTTATACCCAAAAGCACCAGATATTTTGGCCAGCTGTGTCATACAACAAGTAATGTGCCTGTGATTAGGCTTTGTAGATTAAAGTGTGTGTAAACACTAACCATAGACTTCTGTTATTTGCTTCTTTATGGTCTGTTAAATGTAACATTGGAAGTGTTTTTTTTATATCTGTTCAAAAAATATTTGTTGATCTTGTCGGAAATTCAGAGCTGTGTTATCTCAAAGAAGCTGTTTAACCCTCCGAGTTCTTACCATGGACTACGCAATGATTAGCCTTTATGTTGTAGAGATCACCTTTCTGTCTACAAAATACTGTGTGTTGTCAGCCTACAACAGTACTTGGTGTATCTATACAAAAAACTTATTTTTTAGCTATGGATACCGTGGGGGAGGATTAGATCCCCTGTCGGGTTTTAATGCTATTAGAGATTTCCCCTCTCTCATTGCCTGCGGGCAAGCCGAGCTAAATGTAGAGCAGGGGAGCTGCCGCTTGTTTTGTAAAAGTGATCTGGGTGGGTATACAGCCAAGTATACACTTGTAGCAGCCTGTTTTTGTTACCCCGTGTGTTTTTTGGGGTCCCCCGTGCTTCTGGGGGCCCCAGGACCACGGCATATGACTTCATGGGGAGCAGACCAGAGAACATCCATTCTCCCATCAGCTCTGTGTGATCTGTGAGACAGGAGTGATGTGCGTTTCCTGTCTCAGCTGTAACAATCGGGGCTGCAGAGGAGATTGCGTTCAATGCTGTGATCAGTTTTCTGTACTGGAGTCTAATAGAGACACATCTGGCGTCTGATAGACCCCAGATTTCTCCATAAAGAGGACCTGTCACCTCCAAACGCTGTCACCTAGGGGCTTGTTATCCCCTGTGTGATGGTAATAAATTTAAAAAAAATTAAAACCAACCCCACCATCTGCATGTGAATAAACGCACAGATAGGGCATTGTGTGTGTGCTGAGTGCTGCCTCCATTCCATTGTGTGCCATACTGTGGTAACTGGGCAGCAACACTAACACCCACAATGTGCATTAGAGGTTAAATTCACTTGTCCAAGCACTTGTGGTAAATGGAAGTACCCGCTCAAATCTGGGCCCATCTTCCCCCTCTGCTATACTTGCCTTTTGGCGAACAGTCCTTCCCCCTCCGCCGATACGGGTGTACTATCTGTACCCCATAGTGCCATCCAACGCAACCCTGCACCATGGATTTTGAATTTTGCTTCCAAATTGTGAGCACTCGCAACCTGACTGCGCAGACCAATGAGAAGGGCTTCTTAACACGGTTAAATACAAAATATTTTGGTCAAAACTGTATTAGGGCAAGTAGATTGTCCTGAGGGACAATTGGATTGGTATCCCGCTTTGTCCTCGGGCAAGTAGTTTAAAAAAAAAAAATCCACACCCCTGAGATAGATAGATAAATTATTATGTATGCTGTGCGAATAGAAACAAACATACAGTTCTCAAATGTGACTGCAAAAGCGGAAATACACTTTAAGTTAACACATAGATAATGCAGATCTTACTTTGTAATGTAGTTACATGGCCTTTCCTAAATCTAATCGCTAATGTGTTCTTTGTATGTGTAAATCAGCCCTGTGTTTTACTTCCATTGCTTCCATATATAATGCAGACGGAGGAGATAATTAGGTATGTACAGCAATTTCTAGTTCTACTTTTAGGAATCTGTCCTTACACTAGCCAATAAAGAATGTGCATATTTGTGTATTTGAGTCTGTTAAGTTTATTGTTTTGGTATATTTTTTCATGTAATTTTTTTCTTATTTCAGCATGTAAGTGGATTGATCAGTGTTGGAAGTGTTGACTGTCAGAAATATAGCTCTCTCTGCAGCAAAGAATATGTCAACTCCTACCCTGAGATCAGGCTCTATCCAGCAAATCGGGACAATCCTCATTATTATTTGTAAGTAGTCTTGAATGTTGCGCATGTCTGTGTTGCCCATAGAAGCCAATTCTTTATGATTTTTAGTGTATGCTTAGACACAACAGCTAGACATTGAAGATACACTGTTCCTTCCAAGAAACTTTGAGCTTGGCTTCTCTCATTATTGGTACTAGGGTCATCTGCCAATACCGAGACGTGTGTAGTGTTGTTTCATACACATCAGTGTCATGGCATTACTTCTCTACATGACCTTAGGCTGTTGTTGAGCCACTGTGCCTCACACATCTGGTATGTTAGACCAAATTTCGGAATTGTGTCAACACGTAGCACCACCAGGTTCTGCCCTCCAGCAATGCATCCTGCTGGTGCAGTGGGCACCCTTGCATGGGCACATTCATAGAGGTTAATTGTACATTTGCTTATTAGTAGGAATATAAAATCTTATTTGGGCACCAGTGGGTTTTCTGCTCTGAAGTCTGTGGTGTAATGACTTTAGATTAAAAGCATGGATGGTTTCCTTCAAAGGCTAGCATCTTAATAAATGTGTGTCTCTTGTTTGTCCTAGTGCCTACAATGGCTGGCAGAGAGATGCATACTCACTGAAGACCTGGGCACTTACGTAAGTTACTAAAATTTACAATTGTCTGCATATAAAAAGTATTATCAGTGAGTCTTATTCCCAGTTCAGGGCACTTAATGCAGTACATTCATTTTTAAGTAGATAATTTAGTTCTTTTATTTTGTCTTGCTCTGTGTTTTGTAATCTGTTACTCCTGAAGATTTTTATTTTTGAAATATTTGAAGCTTGGTTTATCCAGGCAGATGCCGTTTGCACGGCACTAGCACCCCTAGATGGCGCTGACTAGTGTAGGAATTTTCAATACTTGATCCTTGTCAACTCCACCTAGGGGCACTAGTGCCGCGCAAACAAAGTTTTATAAACTAAGTCTTATATGATGATGATGATTGATCTTACTGTATAGTGTCCAAGAAAGACACCCTGTGACTTCTGTAAACAGGTCTCAGGTCTCCACGATAGTTCCTAACATCTTCACAAAACCAGAAATTAATAATGACTGCCGTGGGTTCCAGACTGTGATGGATCAGATTTAAGCTGAGCTCTAAGCTAATAGAAAAAATAAGTCCATGCAAAATAATACGGGCACATTTAATTTGTGTCATTAGACAGTACCTTTTACTTGAGTACCTTTTTTGTTTACTTGAGTACCTTTTTGTTTTTGTTCTGTAACATGTGCTTACCATATGACATTCATACCTGTCCGGTTTTGTACTCTCCGAACTGTTATAGCATAATAAGGCACCTTGGAAAGCACGTTTCTTAGGGACCCACTATACTAGGTTGCTTTAATATGTAGGCATTTACCCTCCGTTTCACGGTTTTGCCTGCCCCATTCTATGCTTTGTTAGTGGCGAAGAGGCTGCCCGTTATGTTGATGTGCAAGTATGAAGAGGGAAAGCCAGTCTATGACATTGAAGAGAAATGAAAAACTTCCCCATTATAGCTACCTTAGATTTTGGGCTCTGAAGATGTTCTAGAAGCCTACATTATAGTCCTGTAGCTATTCTGAACACTGGCAGGTAGACAATAAAATTATGTTAGCAGAGAGGCAAGTTTTTTGTATTACACCTGGCAACTGGCAAATTTAGCATATTCCACACGGATAAAACTATAGTATTAGCATAAGCTAGTTAGTAATAGTTACAAAATGCCAAAAGTGCCCTGCATGCCTGGTTTCTCTCCTCCCCGCTGGGCGCTGCCCTGCGTTCCCTCTGACACAGTGCAGCATCTAGCAGGGAGAAGAGAAACTCTCACAGGAGGCCGAGCGGTGCAGGGGAAGGAGAGCGATGTGAGCGGCCGGCCTCCAGTGACAGATTAGGAGAGTGGTGTGTGGGGGGGGGAAAGCTGTCGGCTGTCGCAAGAGGCTGAGCTCTTCTCCCGCTCAGCCTCCTGTGACAGATTTGGAGAGCGGTGCAGGGGAGGAGACAGAGCGCTCCTTGCCACACCGCTCACAAAGCCTCCTATGACAGCGAGTCAGGCTGGAGAGCGGGTACAAGCAGTCAGTGATCACTGAGTGTTTGTAAATAATTGAGAACCGAGTATGTTTGCTGTGTCCCCAATTATGAATGAATGGGAAGTGATCTACATCACTTCCTGTTCATTCATGATTGTGTACATGGTAAGCACACTATGCCCACAAGTTATGAATGAACAGGAGCACTCAGTATAGAGGCTTCCTTTTCATTTATAACAGGGGCTGCAGAAAAAGAGATTGAGGGCTCTGTGACCCCTAATATTTCCCCGAAGCCCCAACAGTAAAGTAAAAAAATGAAATATTTAATCTAAATAAAATCTAAAACAATTTTAAAGTTTACAAAAAATACATAAAATAAAATCTTTAACAAAATTTGAAAAGATTAGATTACAAAAAATTGGTTTCGGCCTGACATTTTTTTTTTTTTCCGGTTTTAAACATTTAATTTCCGTGTACCTCTACAATAAAGCTTGGCTCAATTTGCTCCCACAGAGAAAAAAAAATCCTTCCTGATCCCCCAAGGCAATCAGATATTCCCTGGATTAACAATCTCTGGTGTTATTATTTATCTGTTATTATCCAGTTATGTTCTGCACATGGAATCAGGAATGCATCTATATTTTTAAAAAAAATAAAGTTAACTGAACTAGCTCAAACTGGTTCCCAATGTAGCCTATTCCACATTTTCAAAGCTCTTACTGTGAAGAAGCCTTTCCAAATGCAAAGACTAAACTTTTTTTCCACCAGATGCAAAGGCCGCCTCTTTGTCCTATATAATGTCAAGGGCATTTGTTTACATTTATGTATAGGCCCATACTCTGGTCCTTTTCTTCCTCGTTTTGTCCCAGCAAGAAACCCTTTCCTGTGTTAATACTTGGGGGTCAGACGAACGTTGAGCACCTTCTCACTGATTGGGAATAATGTATCCTCATCTTTTCTTTTCCTTTACAGATATCTGCCTAAAATGACTATTGACCTTACATCTGAAACCTTTGATAAGAAGGTGCTGAGTGGAGAAGATCACTGGCTTATAGATTTCTATGCTCCATGGTGTGGCCCGTGTCGAAGCTTTGCTCCAGAATATGAATTTGTGGCTCGGGTAAGTTTACATCTGTGCACAGTTCGGCATCTCTCTAGTTGAATAAATTTATTTCGATTGTTGTATTCCTTTGTGCAGTCCACCTTTTCTTTCTTGTGATCCCTACGGTATTCACTGAGGTTAGTTTATCTCAATGTTTTTTTGGGGGGGTTTTTTTAAATGTCATGGACAAAAAAGCAAGCCTGGCCATAGACAAGGCAATTGGGAGAATATTCAACAAATATTCTTTTGAATAGTAAAAAAAAGAAATTAATCCGTGGGAATATTGCAGCATTCTAGGTATAAAAAAAAAAATGAACAACCACAGATAAAATTGGAAATATCGCTTAAGATACTTTTTTAAAGTGTTGGAAAATCCATTCTCTGTGGATGATTTCTAGAAAATGCATTAATGCATATAGTAATTTTCCTACAGGGTAATATATTTTTTTTTAAATCAGATAGTTTTTATTGATTGATTTTACACATTTTACACGTACAGTAGACAAACACAAAAACAAAAAAAAAGAAACCAAAAACAAAAACCCAGTAGCAAGCCAGCAGACAAATAATCCAAGAGGGGGAGGCAGGGAAGGGGAGCATAATGTCATGCAGATAGTGAAATTCGACAAGAACATGCTGACCACTTGTGTGAGCTTATGTTGAGCATAAACTAAACCAAGCCCCCCAAGAGACATAAAACCCATAAACCACTGTGCGAAGAACCGACACCCCCTGCTGCGAACACATGACTACATGCAATAGAAGCCAAGACTAGCTGTATGTATCCACCGTGAGAATGCGTGCAAGCCGGTTAATCAGAGAGGTCATGACCCCTGTACGTCAGCCAGTCGTCCCAAATAGAGTGGAACTTAGGCAAGGTACCCCTCTGTTTAAAAGTAACCCTCTCGTACGCTACCATCCTATCCAGTTCAGCTACCCACGAGTTCAATGTAGGAGGTGACGGGGAGATCCATTTACGAACCACCATCCTGGTTGCGGTAAATAAGGCCCTTTTAAGTGCTATAGCAGTGCAGTGCGTATGGATAAAGTGCGGGAGAGCTCCCCTACAGACGTCTGCTCACATTCGGCTGCTGGCCACGCCCCCAGGGTAATATATTTAAAGAAACTGCTCCCTTTCAAAGTGAAGTATTATGAATCATGGAAAAAAATCCTAGAATAAATTCTTGGTTTTGTTTACTTGGTCTCTTCAGCATAAACAGGGTTTTTCCCAAAAAGGTTGAAGAGTTTGGAGAAGGCAGAAGAAGTGAACAAACTAGGACAACATAGCTAAAAAAATCTCCAATTCAGCTAATTTTCCGGTTCAGCTATGTTGTCCTAGATTGTTCACTTCTTCTGCCTTCTCCAAACTCTTCACCAATTTGTGAATAACTCTAAAAATATTTTGTGAAATTCTCCCAAAACGTGTCATGTCTGTGGTCACCCGAAGTTTTTGTTTTTCCCAACTGAACTTTTTTTTTTTTTTAACGGGGTAATGGGGGTAATTTTTATCATTTCTTTATGGATACAGACAGACCAAAGCTGCCCATAAATAATGGAGCACGTGCTCATAGAATAGTGCCAGCTGACATTTTGAAATGTGTTGTAGGCAGATGTTTAACTCATAAGCAAGTCAAGCATGAAATAAAAAAAATGCTTGATTCAGAGAAGCATCTGCCATTCTTTCACAGTAAACAACTATGCTCTGCTCCATAGAATCATATTCTGCATTCCAGATCCTTCCACAGCACTTCGCAAATACATGTCAGAAGCAAATCCATAGGCCTTTGGCTACCGGCATTTTTGAAGGATCTGGACAGCGGAGAGTTTTTTTTATTTGAAGGTGTAAAGTGTTTTGATGTGTTGCTTTTGCCATGTAGTCCAATAATGCCACTTTAGGCTGCAGGCATCTACTCCTGCTTTAGCTGGCTTGGTGGGTTGGCTAAGGCCTTGTCTCTAGAGGAGGGGGACAGCCATTAATCTGTATATTAAATGTAAAATTACCTAGGGCTGCAACAACTAATCGACATAATCGATTATAATCGATTATTGAAAAAGTTGTCAACTTTTTCAATAATCGATTAATCGGCTTCCGATCAGTTGGCCCTGTTCACGGGTCCACAAACGCGCACCGCACCTCCTCTCCAACTCACGCTCACCACTGCCAGACCCGCCCGCATCCGTGGTCTACACGCCGCACCTCCTTCCCGCCTCACACTCTCCGCCCGCCCACATCCACGATTGGCACAGGGATTACATTATACAGCGCAATGCAGAATACCACCAGCTATAGAGGAGCACAGCAAATCCCAGCAATAGTACATTATACAGTGGTGCAATGCCGAATACCACTAGCTATAGAGGACTACAAATCCCAGCAATAATACATTATACAGTGGTGCAATGCCGAATACCACCAGCTATAGAGGACTACAAATCCCAGCAATAGTACATTATACAGCGCAATGCAGAATACCACCAGCTATAATGTACTATTGCTGGGATTTGTTGTAGTCCTCTATAGCTGGTGATATTCTGCATTGCGCTGTATAATGTACTATTGCTGGGATTTGTAGTCCTCTATAGCCGATGCCATTCTGCATTAATTGCTGTATAATTTTACACTTTCCATTTCACTATATTGCACACCACACCATTTTTTTACTTCCACCGCTCCAAGCTTGCTCCTGTGATCCATTTTAAAAAATGTATGTTATTGTTTATCCGATTAACCGATTAATCGAACGTAATAATCGGCTAACTAATCGATTTTGAACATAATCGTTAGCTGCAGCTCTAAAATTACCTGTAGTAGTAGTTCATGCTTGGGTAGTCTGTATGTAGCAGAGCTTGCCCACACATGCACATTTCCCCTTTTTATTTCTTTGTTGGTCTCCTATTAGTAGTAAAGGACACCTGTTGAGCCTTCCAGAAGTACAAACTATACCTTACTACAATAGCACTGCCACATTGAAAGGGTAACCTGCATTGACAACCCTGCCCATGAAGTTTGTGGCTGGACTACAGGACAATGTGCTAATGTTTATCTATGTCAGCACAGGACCCTCTGCTTGTGTCTAAATAATGCCAGTGCTAAAGGGAAGCGTAGCGCTGTGGCTGTCTGCATGTCACATGGGGGAGTGCTCACTGACTTCACTCACTGATGGGAAACACTAGTGGAAAACATACACGTATATTTAAGATAACATTATTGGATTAGTATATGCAAGTTGTGTTTTGCTTCTATAGTGCAGTTGTGAAGCATATTTGATGCATCAGGATTGCATTGACTAGATTTTGAATTGGATCACTTGGGGCAGTGTATATTGTTGTCATTCATTCATTAGGCTGTTGTACAGTTTATAAAGATGCAGTAAGTCCTATTCTGTCTCCCTTGGTTTACTTCTCTTTACAGGTCAGAGTGTGCAGTCTGAGCCATTTTCCTTGAAAGCATGCTGTGTTTGACTTGTTTCTGAGTTTAATGTTCATGTGCACTACTAACCCTAAAACTGATGTGACAACGTAGAATAAAATCATGTCAACTTGCTAAGTTTTTCTAGCTTTGCATTTCAAAGATCAGCAAAGCTAACAAAATGAATACCTTAATCAATTCTATTTACTGTTTAAAAGCTTCTTAAAGGGAAGGTAAAGGCTGGAAAAGTGGACTGTCAAGAGTATGGATATATCTGCCAAAAGGCTGGCATCAGAGCCTATCCAACTGTGAAATTCTACCCTTATGTGGGGTCTAAAAAGGTAATGCAAACGTATATCAAACACTCTAGTATGAATTGTTTTTAAAATATGTTTCTTTACCCAAAAAATGCAGCAGTATAAATTGTCACTGAATGAGTTTGTTCATCTGATCATGGCAAAGCTGATAACAATTAGTGACACACCACATAGCTAATTGTTATTAGTGATGCTCATCCAAGTGTCTTCATAAATGAACTAAGTTGGGTGTCAAGCCTTTTTAATTGTTTTTCCATGTAATGTGCAAATTTCGGCCAGTTCTTAAGGAATCGGCCAGTGAGCTGCCGGCTCTGTTCGGGTATACTGACAACGGCCGGCAGCCACTGTCGGAATACAAAAGAAACTGAGGGGATTCCTCGATCAATGCACTTCCAGCGTTGGAGGAATCTACTTCTTTTTTCTTTTTTCTTTTTTTTTTTTTTAGTCAGCCTGCGGATTAAACTAAAAAAAAATAGTGTATGGCCAGCTTCAGAATACATTAAAAGCAACATACCAGACCAGAGATAACAATGTACAGTATTGAAGAGTGTAGTCTAGTTTTGCCCCCCCGACCTGCTTGATTGGTCATGTCTAGCCAAGTCTTCTCTCCCCTGTTTTACTAAAACTTTATATGTGCTAGTAGGAATATTATTCACCTTGAAATATTTCTGCATAGAATTTTTTTATATCAGTTAATATATTTTCAAAAATTGATAGAGCCACTCTCAGCTCTACTGTATCTAGCAAGTCATTACTATGCAATCTTCCAAAAAAGCACCCATTAATCTTGGTAAATATATCCCCGTTTGGCAGATAAGCATTAGAGCATGAGGAATTCCCCCTTAAAGTTTATATATAGCCAAAAAAATGTTGTAGGGACGGGTTCAAATGCGTGCCAGTTTATTTATTTTGCTGTGTCCCGTTGGGGAGATTTCCCTTCTTTACCTGTCCCAGAAACACAACAGGCAGTGAAAATAAATTTCTTGAAGGGAATGCCCTTCTTAGAAAGTTATCATAAGTATTGCGGTTGGAAGATTTCTCCTCACCTCTTGTTTCGGCGACGAGTGTAAAATTTTGGATTTCACAGCACTGTGGCAGTGGTCAGCAACACACATTGGGTAAATCTACCCAGAAAGAACACAGACAGTGAAAATTGGACAGGGGTTCTATTTCACACCTACTCTATCCAAAACCCAAAGGTTTTGGCTATAGAAACACTTAAACAATTGTGGCTGGCATGTCTATATCACCTCCTATATCATTCATGACAAACATTAGGCGGCTTTTCCCCACTTATAATATGCCCATTATGGCATTCATTACTGGCACTACTGGTTTCATAAATGTTACATTCTAACAGATACCAACACATATCAATAAACATTTAGTTTCCACTAAACGAACATCTCCGTCACCCAAAAAAGTGCAGGTTTAGTCTAATCACCAAAAACAGAATGTACAATGCATATATTTTAATAACGGATATATCAAAAGCAATACATCAAAAACCCCTAAAAAATATTTTTTTGTACTGCAGGGCCTTCTTATGGTCAATGTGTTATCTATCCATATCACATAATAAACAAATGTGCACCGTATAGACAGGCATATGTACCCCTACTCGTCCAACTATCCTCAGGCATAGACAAACTTGATCTCTATTTACGTGACGTAAAGTTCACAGCGGTGCAATGGGCAAACTAACAAATACACCCTCTGTCGGAATAATAACATCTGACTACTGCAATCATCTGTTCGGAATCTGGAATCGGCCGAAAGTCAATCCATTGATGGCTCTGCCAGCAGCACCCAGCTCGATAAAAGTCAATTTTTCAATTGAATTTTGTTGAAGGAGCCAGGTGGAAAATTGTTGGCCAAATAGTGACTGCAGCCAGTCGCTGCCGTCCCTTTTTGGGTATTTAGCCAGCTGGAGAGATTTCTCCATCCACACTCTTTAGCGTGGATGGGGGAAGTCCAATGATGTCTCTTTTTCAGCCCACGAGGTTGAGCAAGAAAAATCTTAAGGTTTATGACTAGTTTAATATGTGAGGTATATTGATGATGGTGTTTTTTTCAATAAAGCTTTGATTAAAAAAAATATCCCTACTCTTACAGAAAAATGTTGAAGGTGAATATCTAGACTCCAGAGATGCCAATGATATAGTGAAGATAGTGACGGCAAGGATAGGATTTATTAAAAGTCAGCAAAAAGCACATCAGAAGGTATGTTGGATGCTTTATGAGAATTTCTTCATTTGGTTTTGCTTTTATTTGCATCCTACCATGAGATTTAAGCACCACAGGTATCCTGTTGTAAACCTGATCAATTCAGACTAGGCATATGATGAAAAAATGGATACCTTGGGTGAAGTCTGCTTGTCAAAATGAGCAATAGATCCAGAGTCATTGACAGATGACATTGTATAATAATCTTGACTTTTCTTGTGACAATTGAATTTGGCCTCCTTCCACTTCCCAAGACTCTCCATTGGCTCCTAAATATGATGGCTTCCCCAGCACAGCAAGGGTTAACTGCTCGTTTTTGGTCTAGGGACCAGAATACAGAAGATGCACTCACCTGATCCTCAGTCCTGGGGCAGTTGGCACTTGCCTCTCTCCCCCTCCGTTCTGGCTACAACATGTCCCTCTGCCTTGTCACGTCTAATGGAGCTGAAAAGACCTGCATTAGACGGGATGGCATCAGCATGGCTAAGACCGCCAGAGCCCAGGGGAGAAAAGGCTGTGAGGGGGACCAGTCTAGTAGCCAGGTAGGACCCGAGCATCTTAGCCCTTGCAGTGCATGGGTAGCCCCACTGCAAGGATTCATTTTTAACCCTTTGAAAGGGTTAACTGATAATGAGATCTGCCAGCATGGTACAGATAGGGTTAATTATGTTAACATCACCCTGCCCTTGCACTCCAGAGGGAAACGCAGTTGACTTTTTTTGATACTAGACATTAAACAAGATTTTACTTCTGTTCATTTCTCCACAGGATGAATTGTGATGGGTACCAGCAAATCATATCAAAGCAAATGATTACTTTCATGGACATTGCTCAGCTAACACTCAAACACAATACACAGTGAACTGGATATCAGTAGTAGAGCTTTGAAGAATCTGTTGCCTTTTTACTTTGTTTAACGTGTGTTTTGTTTACTATTAGCATTTTGTATCTGAATCCCACACTGGTTCAGTGCTCTTAAAGTGTATTTCCTCTTTTACAGCCCAATTGGGATAACAGCTACTTTCTATTTGTTACATGTTTCAATACTGAAGTTTTCACCTTCTATTTAATGTTAAGGAGGGGGCCAGGGAGTTGAGGTTTGTCATAAATAGGCTTAAAGATCTCAGGGCTTGTGTTCTGAATTCTGTGTTTTAGTGATGGGGAACAGAGTTTGTCCCCACTGTATCCCTCTCGACTTTCACATTGAAATTCTTCAGAGTAGCTTGTAGTCTGCCCAAAGACCTGTTCTAAAGAATCAACTAGAAAGGAACAAAATGTTTTTTTTTATTTTTTATTATGTTTAGGTATGCTTTGTGAATGGGAACACATAACAAACATAGAGGGGGTTTCTCAAATTTGACTGCAGAAGTGGAAATAAACTTTAAAATATCTCACTGAAATTAAGCTGTTCTTATAGAAAAGTGCAAACACTACAACATCCTGGAATGGATTTGTACATTGTTGGAAACCACTCCTTTTGGCTGAGTGCATCTGCACTCATTTTGTTACACTAAACTACAGTGAAGCAAGCAAAATTCCTTACTACAATAAAAACCTATTTTTATATGTATCAGTGTTTGTTCTTGTAACTTATTTGTATTACTATTTCATTTAACTTCAAGCTGGAACTCCATATACCAACAGTCTTTTTTTATTTTAGTTGAAGCAGATCTACACTATATGGTTAAGCCCTCGTTCACACCTGACCGTTTTGTAGGGCTTTCTACGCTCGACGAACGCTCTACAAAACGGTCAAAAATATAAATTGCATTGTAGTCAATGCCCTCGTTCCCACCTTGCCGTATTTCCGCCCGTCCCTAACACCCTACAAAACGGCCCACGCCTGAAAAGGTCCCGGGACTACTTTGGGCCGTTTTGTAGGGCGTTTTCCATTGGGATACAGCCAAGTAGCCTTCAGAATCGCGCAACTTTTTTTTTACCGTGAATCGCGGTAAAAAAACGCGCGACAGGCGCGCATATTACAGTACGCCTAGGTGTGAATGGGGCCTAACAGCACAATGTCATAATAGCATTGTTGCCACTTTCCAACCTTCAAAGAAATTAATTTTCTTTGTATTCTACCTTTTGTATCCTACCTTCTTGCCTTTTGCTATAGTAAGGAATTGAAAGCAGAGAGAAGTGATAAAGGCAAAAAGCAAGGTGGCATGAGCTACTGCAATGTATGAAGCACCATAAACTGCCATTTCGTACAGAGCTGAGTGTCCTAATGTACAAGAGTAAGAAATCACAACCTCTGGGTTAGGCAGCTTGAACAGTGGTCATAGAGCTTTCAGGGTCCTGTTGCTGTGCCTTGGACACATAAACACTATATGGCCAAATGTATGTAGATGTCCTTCCAAATTATTAAGTTCAGGTATTCCCAATAAAAGGTGCTTCTAATCCTACAGCATACAAAGACATCATAGAGATCTCTGACTAAGCCTATGATTGGGTAAAATGCATCAGAGGAGGGTAAACGATTGGCGGGACACCGGTGATGTGGTACAAGTTTCAATAATCTCTCCCAGCGGAATCCGGTCTGTGGCCAGCTTTTCTTTTTGTATGGGCTCATATTGGCGCAAGGACGAGCTCCCAGCTGCAAGCTCATTCCTTTCCTGAGCTGTGGAGGAGCAGTGCTTCTTTTGTGGGTTCTCCTTGCAATCAATATATTATAATATGTGCCCACAATTTGTCTGATCACTCATTTAGTATTTTATTTTATGCCATCATATTTGTAAACACTAATACAAAAAAAAATAACCCCTATACTTTCAATGTGGTCATTTCCTTCCCTACTTTAAATAGTGGTATTCTCAAACTTATGTTGTTTTTGGAATATATTGGCTGCGTTTGCTAAATTAGTTGAGTCATTAGTACACGTGTATTAGATTGTAGTGATAAGGTACCGCCACGTTTCAGCTAAAAAAACCACTGCTGTTCCTCTCTTCACCTAAAGCAGTTACTTTCATGGTACGCTTTCTAGGCATGGTCAAACCAGGACAATGCACAAGCTCTAACACAGGGCATACCTTTATGAAGGTGGTACCTACCTTTCCTCCTTTAGCACCTGAAACAAGTATGCAGATCAGGTCCGAGAAATGTTTAAACTTCTGCACTGGATTGTTCAAGGGCAGATAAAGTACTGAAGCAATAGATGTCTGTATGATAGCCAGGCAACAAGTATTTTCAGAAGGTAAGCATTGGCACCTCCATGTTTCTCTCATGACATGTTTACTTTTAAGATGAGCCCCGTGCAAAAAGAAAAAACACCACATGCTCTAGGTGGCAGTCCAAACCTTTAAACTGGCTCGGTTTAAGCCACGGAGTGTTGCATCGGGTCTTCCATAGGCGTAATGGGTATCATTCATCAATGTGTCTAGGGGGAACATTTGTCTCATTGTGTGTTGCACATGGCAACTGGTCAGAATTCTTTTTTCCCTTTTGTTCACTGTAAAAATAAAAGATACAATCTAGTTCCTATGAATTCTACAGACTGAGACCATTCATCCCTCAGGCACATTGATAAATGGAATCCAGTATGGTCTGGTGTGAATAGCCATATATTAGTTGCTAGACTAATTTGATTAGATATGCGTGTCACTGATATCAATATTTTATTCAATGTTCAGTTTCTATGCAATTATTGCAAGTTGTCTTTGCATGAATGTAGGCATACTAGTTTATGTATGCAAGCACTAATTAAAGGACAACTTCCTAAATTATTCCTGTAAGTAAGCCAACCCCCCTCCACCCCATACATGCAGTGAGAGGCGTAACTAGAAACCTCA
>NW_017306668.1:278828-279735 GCF_000935625.1 Nanorana parkeri | reverse complement strand
GCAAAAAAAACCTAAGACCCCCCCCCCCCCCCAAAAAAACATGATATTTATACTTTTTTTTTATTTTCTATTAAATAAACAGTATGTATGTTATGACTTTCAGTGCTAGTTCACACCAGCCCCAGTGCATTCCGGCCTGATTTGGTGCTGGAACGCACTGGATCGCATACCGCCTGGCCCACTGCGTTCTGGGGTGGGAGAGGGCGCGGCTGCACATTAAAGTCAATGGCACCGCAGGCACGCCCCCCGGCCGCAGTGCGATCGCCTGCACTGGAACACGTGGCAAATCAATGCCTGTGTTCCGGGGCGCAGAAAAAAAAGTGCATGCAAATGGAGTTCTCTGACTGGCCACGCTCCCCGCTACAGCGTCTTCACCATCAGTCTGTCTGAACTGCACTCCGCAAGTATCAAAAACGCGGGGGGCGGGCCCTCTTCTTCCCCTCTGGGCTCCCCCCAACTGGCGAACACCAGGGTCCGGTCCCAAATGCAACAGCTGCGACCCTGGTAATTTCGCTTGCGCTTTGTATTGGGTCATTTTCACAAGTACTTGTGAAAATGCCCAGTATTGGCACCGGTGCATCCCTACTTAATAATATAATGTATTGCTGGAACTTGTAGTCCTGCATAGTTGTCATTCTGCATTGCTGTATAATCATTATACAGCAATGGAGAATAGCACCAGCTGTGCAGGACTACAAGTCCCAGCAATACATTCTACTGTAAATAATAACAGCTTATTTGGCTGATTTGACTTTACACCCAGCTCAGCTTTTTGTTAAATTTTCTCAAGCCAGTTGGTGCTTGCAGGGCCACCCACAGCTCAAATTATGGCTGATTCAGTAGGAATCCGACACAATTTGAGCTGTCTATGGTCAGCATTAGACTATAGAGATAGGGGTCAGGTTTA
>NW_017306668.1:271899-278781 GCF_000935625.1 Nanorana parkeri | reverse complement strand
TATATACTTGTAAACCTGACCCCTATCTCTATAGTCTAATGCTGACCATAGACAGCTCAAATTGTGTCTGATTCCTACTGAATCAGCCATAATTTGAGCTGTGGGTGGCCCTGCAAGCTCCAACTGGCTTGAGAAAAAAAAAAATATATATATCTATAGATAGATAGATAGATAGATAGATATATAGAAGCACTTGTTTGCTGTGTTTTCCACCCGAGTTGGAGTACTTTTGGACCCGAAGGTTAAAGACTTCCTGTGTCCCTCAATAAATGAGGATCTATTAAAAATCCTTTTTTGTGAAGTCCATTGAGGTACGTAGGCTTATGATCATGCTCTTGGTATTGCTTTGCTACAAAACTGATCCATGCTGGTAATTGGAGGGGTTATCCTGGGGTGGCCTATAGTTTTTCGGTATAACCTTAAGATTCAAGAGTTCCTATGTCTCTCAATGGACTCCAAGAAAAGGATTTTATGGTGTGTGCAAAAACCCTTTTTTGATCTACCAATTTTGTCAACAAAATAGCTGACGAAAATATTTATCATAATCATGTAATGTAGTCCGTTCATAATAAAACAATACGCAATGATACAAGTATTTTTACCATGTATAACAATTGTAACATGTAAACTAATACACTATACTTCATATACACTAGATGGCACTAAAGAATTTGAAAAGCTTTTAAGAATGTATTTTATTTTGCTTACATGCAGCATTGTTAGCCACAGAAAAAAAGTTTAAAGTGATAGTTTTCTGGCAAATTTGAATATGAAACTAATACAGAAGACGATTGATAACATGACTAGCAAAGAAATGCAATATTTATCATTTGAATTGTTGGTCTATTGAGTTTCTTTATCACTTCATGACCGGGTAAAATAAACCTGTCCCAAACCTTGACAATTCAAACTGCACATATAATAATAACATTTAAAAAAAGGAAATCTATTAGGAGAGGCTTCTTTAGGTATAAACCGCATGTCAGAACTATTACATACAGGCAGGTAAAGTTATATGTAAATCTTTACTTTTTCTGTAAGGGCTACCCTCCCCTGCTTCCAAGTCTACTGGTCGGGGAGAGATCACCCTCAACAATAACAGGCTAATAGGGTGTCAAGAAGGTGCAGAAAGTCGAGATTTACATATAATTACTGCTGGCTATGTCTCTGCATGCACTGATCATTTTAAAATGTATGTGGTTTTTATTAAAGGGTATATCCAGGCATTGTCTCAATGTAACCCCAGCATTACTTTTGTCTTTTGCCTTATTTTGATAGCATGAAACAGCTTCTATTACTCCCTGTTAAAGCATCACCAAGCTTGAAAAATTCTTGCAAGGACAGCTGCTGAGAGATGAGCTCTTAGGCACACCCCCAAAAGCTACATCTCCCAAGAGCCTCTTCCCTACACAAAGCATGTTAGTGGGCTCTTAGGAATGAAGGCAGCAGAATTGCTTTTTTTGTAAAAGGCAACTTCCAACATTGAACAATAAGTGTGTGAGATAAGGACTTCCAACACACTCAAGTTCATATTATCTCATTGAATGAAACCCTTCATTCTCTAATAGTTGTGTTAAAAACATGGAATGTCATGTACTCTTCTTTAGGGCTCAGTTAGTTGTATATGTAGTCCTTTTTTTCTTTTTTTTTTTTAGGAAAGGTACTGTACAGAAGAACTTATCTCAAACGTGGGATAGATCATATCTCTGGCTTGCCAAAGTCAAGCTCCCATCCTGACAGTTATTTTCACCCAAATCCGATGAGGAGTGAAAATTTGAGTCACATGAAGAGAAGTCACTAGCACTCCAGCGTGTATTATAGTCAATGTTTATTGACTTCTATAGTGTCACTTCATCACAGAGCCTAAATCTTATCCTATACAAATAATCTTCAGAATATCACTGAGCATATCATAGTCATAGCAAATCAATTCTTTAACACCTTGCCACCCAGAGCAGTTTCTTAATTTTTGCGGACACATGAATCTGAATTTTTGACTAGAAAACATGTTAAAACTGCCAAACAATTATATATTTTCTGAAAGCAGAGGCCCTGTAGAATAAAAAAATGCTAGTTGCAATTTTTTATGTTGCATGATATTTGAACAAATGTTTATCATATCAATATTTTTAGGATAAAATAAACAAAAATTTATTTTTGTGTACAGAAACGGCATACAATACCCATTTTTTTTGTAAATTATAGAAGATGGGGTTGTGTTGGGAAAATAGGAACCAAACACAAAGACTTATCATAAATTTAGTGTTAAGAGCGATTGATGGCCCTAGGATTATTACTCTCGCTCCAACATTTGCAGTTATATGCAACACGTGTGGTGCAATCATCGTTTACGTACACATGCATGCTTACTCGCATTCAGATGGCAGATGTTTTTTTTTTTGCATTTTTATTTTTTTTATTACTTTTTTTTATTTTTTTTCACTTAACTTTATTGCTATCACACGGGGCTAACAAGCCTCTATGTGATAGTATTTGGAGGTGACAGGTTCTGTTTATGGAGATATCAGGGGTGTCCCCTGCCCTACAATACAGGTAATCAAGCACAGGATTGTGCTCGCTCGCCTGTGTCACCAGCACTTCAGCCGGCATTATGACAGCTGTGAGCAGGAAGCGCTGTGAGCACAGCTCTCCCTGCCTCATTGATCACAGAGCAGATCGGGGAACAGGGGTTCCCCGGTATGCTCTGGCTTTCCATCCTTAATGTATACGCTGCAGTCCTGGGTCCAGCAGGAGAGCGGGGGAGCTCGAAAAACGTTGGTGGGTCGGACCCACACATGCAGACTGCTACAAGTGATCTGGGTGGCTGTACCTAGATCACTTGTACAAAACTGCTGATGAAAATGATTGCTGCAGCCATGATCTTGGTATAACCACTTCAGGACCAGGAAGTTTATACTAACGCCTGTTGTTCTGTCCCCTATTCTTCACCAATATTCAAACTATGATTTTGTTACATTAATATAATTCAACTTCTGTTCCATCAAAGCTGAACCGGAGTAGGGACGAGGACAAGTATTTTTAAAGCACTTGACTTGTGCTCAGCACCTTGGCTGTGGCTGATCATCATTATTAATAAACATAGCTGGGACTGAATATACCTTTGTAACCATATCACTTGTTAGAATGTACTTTACCCCTGTGCTGAGCCAGGTCCTGCTCTTTTATGAAGTGAAGCTATGTGAGCAAAGCACAAAAGACTACAGTATTTCCAGACTTGTCTTGGGTGCACCATAACATTCCCAGCAGGATTATTCTGATAATGTGGCCATGGTATTTTACAAATGGCAGTGCTGTTTTGCAGCCCATCTTTATTTAATTATATTTGAGAGAGATTATATGGATGGTATTATTATTAAAATCAGTGGCGGAATCAACAGCGGGGGCGTGGCCAGCAGCTGAATGTGAGCAGACGTCTGTAGGGGAGCTCTCCCGCACTTTATCCTGAACGATACCCGTCGGGCTTTCCGGTACCCGTCTATCCTGCACTGGCCGATTGCCTAGGTCTCGCTGACGCCTGCACTCCGTTTTCGGGCTTCCTGCAGCCACATTGAGACCGGGAGATGTCCAAGAAGAAGGACGGTAAGGGCCTCCCTCCCGCGATCCAAGATGGCGGCGGCACACAGCACACGCTCCCTACCCCTAGCAAGCAGACAGGGGACAGAGGCAGGGATACAGCGGCGCGACTGGAGCGCTTCGCCCGCCATCCTGACACCCCTGCTAAGGGGCAGAGGCTCTCCTATTCTGCGGATCGGGCCACCCGCAGGGAGCTACTGCCAGATCGGCTGCAATCCTCAGCCTCTGATTCAGATGGGCCGGACGCCATCTTGGGCACAGCGAGTAATGCTCACAAGACCAGTAAGGCCCCCAAAGCGTCCAAAATCAAAGCCAAGCCAGCTGAACCCACTATTTGAATGACACATGATATAGAGGACTACACATCCCAGCTTTATATAACAATAGCATTTCTGTATAAAGTACTGCTGAGATTTGTAGTCCTCAGTAGGCGATTTCTTGTAAGTCATACAGCAATCACCTGCTGATAAAAGCGGTACCAAGAGCGCGGCAGCCGAAGCAGCCGTGTTATTGTTCTAACCACTTCTGCAGGCCACGGTCTATAGACTTACTGCGACCCAGAAGTGGTTAAAGTGACATTAAAGTCAATTTTTTTTATCCCTCCTCCCAATGTTAATGTCAGCACTCACCTTAACTGGTGTCTCTTAAAGGAGACCTATGGGGTTAACACTTTTCCCCATAGTTCTCCTTTTTCCGGGAGTGTCGGATGAACGGATGATCCGACACTCCCGGCGGAGAGACCAGGGGCCCGCCGGGCGCTGGATACTGATCCGGCGGCCGGCATCTTGCTTGGGCCCCCCCAGAGCCTGAGGCCCCGGGCGCCCGCACCGCCTGCACCGGCGGTAGTTCCGCCACTGATTAAAATGTCAGCCCATGACTTGATGCAAGATCTTAATAATATTACCTATATATGATTATGAGGCTTATATTGCACATTTTTACAAGAAATTGTATTTTAATGCATAACCAGTTTAGTAAATGACACATTTACAAAGTAATCTATGTATGGAGTCATTTCCTACTGAGATTGGTATGCCATTCTTTAGCTAAATGTCCTTTTCAGAACATGTGTTATGTTACACCTATATTAAGGATATAACATAAAACATGGTCACATCGGCACATTGTCCACCCCCTATCCCGCGCTCCCACTTACCTGAATCGCGGAGTTCTTCTTCCCACGGACTGGCTCCACCCACACTGCCATGTCATTGACAGATCTGTGCATCGAGAAAGGACCACGGCAGAGGGACTTATTATAATTATTATACAGGATTTCTATAGCGCCAATAGTTTGCTCAGCGCATGCAATACAAGGAAGACATTACGGTTACAATACAATTCAAGACAAGATGTTTAGGATCTAAAAGGGAAGTCTTAATGAAATACAAGTGTTGTGACATCACCTCACTTGTAGTCCATTCATTCTTCCTCCCTTCCCTGTTACTGAATGTCCTTAGGGACAGGAGGGAGAATCTGCAGGTGTCAGAGCATTGCACCTGCGGTCCATTGATGGTGGTTGTAATGCTTAACTGGCTCCACTGCAAATAAATTATAAATCCACTTTTTCCCTAATCATCTTCCAGGACATCAACCTGAGAGATGATTGGTTCCACCTTCTACAGGAAACACAATTAGTAAAACAGTTAAAAGCCCCTCCCCTTCCCCTCGTACCTCAGTTTTAGATTGTGTTTCCTACCGTCCAGGACCACGTCATGTTTGTTCTTTTCTTCCTGACCGGTTGGCCTTGAGTTCACGGATCCCCCTCTGTGCGGCTCTGCTGTGGAAGGTGTTTTTCCCTCCCTTCTGGCCTTGCTGTAGAGCGGAGGGGTGTTTTCCCCTATGTTATTTTTAACAGGCCAGGATCTGGTTCCGTTCTTCCCTTAATGGATCCACTCCTGAGGCCCCCAGGCCGGTGGCCCTGTCCTGCTTTCCCTTGCTTGATGTAAGGGAGCTGGTAGTGGGGTTCTGTAGCGGTGTCCGGCATGCTGGAGCGGTGGCTTGGGCGGGCAGTGGACTGAGAGGCACTTCCGGTGTGTTCCAAGCCTCGACTTGGAGCACATATCGTCACTTCCGGTCGCGGGTGATTCCCTAGCTTCCGTCGCGGCTGATTGCCTCACTTCCGCTGCGCGCTCTCTGCTGTAAGGTGTGTTGGAGCTGTGGAGCCCGGATACCAGGACAGACTGTGGGGGAAGAAACCGCTAACGCTGCCCGATGGACGAGGAAGGCAAGCCATCGGTGACTGTCCCCAAGGGTAAAGGGGTGAGTGAGGCTGTGCCTGTTTACACTTTTACCTGGGACACTTTGTGATCGTTGCAGTGGGGGTTGTACACTTATCTGCTTTTATTTTGCTGTGCAGGAGTCTTCAGGAAAAGTGTCTCCTCAGTGTTCTGTTTCACTGTCTGCCCCAGCTACCAAGTTAACTAAAAAGCGCTGCGGTAGCTGCAATTTGAAGCTTCCTTCTGGTTATTCTAAACCTCTGTGTGACTTATGCCTTCAGAAGTTACTAGCCTCTGAATCCGCTAGTTTTATTAAAGGTTTTCTGGATTGTATGAAGACTGAGATGGTGGCTACGGTTCAATCTTTTAAGAGTGCCATGGCTGATATGTTGCCGTCCACTTCTAGTGCTCCTATGTGGACGGGGGCCAGTCTTCCTGGTACCTCAGGGGTACAACAGAAACCAGTCTCTGTCACTGAGGATTTGGATAGAGCAGTGTCAGACTCTGGCTCCGGATCTGAGAGTTCTCTGGAGGAGGGCGAGACCATTGAGGAGTCTGCTGAATCTCGCCCGTCTAGGCATTTGTTTTCCTTAGAGGATATGGATTACTTGCTTCAGGCCATATACACCACTGAGCAGATCCCTGATCCCCCTAAAAATTTGTCTGTACAAGACAGAGTTTATAGGGGTTTGTTAGAGCCTCAGGGAAGAGTTTTTCCCATGCATCAGTCGTTAAAGGATTTGATAGCAGGGGAATGGAAGGATCCAGAGAGGAAATTCTTAGCTTTCAGATCCTGGAAAAGAAGGTTTCCTTTTAGTAAAGAGGAGGAGGACAGATATTTTAAATGTCCCAAATTAGATGCTTCTTTAGCGCAAGTTTCTAAGAGTGCTGACCTTTCATTTGAGTATGCAGGTACAATTAAGGATCAAATGGATAGAAAGGCAGAGGCAATGTTACGCAGAGCATGGGATGCCAATGCTGCTTCTATGGCCCCGGGGGTGGCTGCCACCTGTGTGGCAAGGAATATGGATCTCTGGCTTGAAAGAGTTTCTCTTCATATATCCCAGGG
>NW_017306668.1:207160-269095 GCF_000935625.1 Nanorana parkeri | reverse complement strand
TCTCGCCCGTCTAGGCATTTGTTTTCCTTAGAGGATATGGATTACTTGCTTCAGGCCATATACACCACTGAGCAGATCCCTGATCCCCCTAAAAATTTGTCTGTACAAGACAGAGTTTATAGGGGTTTGTTAGAGCCTCAGGGAAGAGTTTTTCCCATGCATCAGTCGTTAAAGGATTTGATAGCAGGGGAATGGAAGGATCCAGAGAGGAAATTCTTAGCTTTCAGATCCTGGAAAAGAAGGTTTCCTTTTAGTAAAGAGGAGGAGGACAGATATTTTAAATGTCCCAAATTAGATGCTTCTTTAGCGCAAGTTTCTAAGAGTGCTGACCTTTCATTTGAGTATGCAGGTACAATTAAGGATCAAATGGATAGAAAGGCAGAGGCAATGTTACGCAGAGCATGGGATGCCAATGCTGCTTCTATGGCCCCGGGGGTGGCTGCCACCTGTGTGGCAAGGAATATGGATCTCTGGCTTGAAAGAGTTTCTCTTCATATATCCCAGGGTGCCTTTATCGGTGTTAAGTAGAGCAGTGGCTTATCTTGCAGATGCTTCTGCAGAGTCTGTCCGAGCAGGTGCAAGATCAGCGGCTTTGCTTAACTCAGCCAGAAGGGCTATCTGGTTGAAATCTTTGGAGGGGGACTTAACCTCTAAATCCAGACTCTGTGGTCTCGCTTTTGAGGGGGGTTTGATCTTTGGTTCTGGTTTAGATGATGTTTTGACCAGATCCTCTGAAAAGGGGAAGACATTTCCGGATAAGAAAAAGAGAATTCGTAGCCGGAGGTTTTTTCGCCCCCCACAGGATCAGAGAAAGCAACCTAATAAGGCACAGACCCAGTGGCGAACCTGGCCCTTTAATAAGAATAACGTTAAGGGAGGCCTGCTTTTTTCCAGCCCAGCCACCCCGAACAAGGATTCTAAATGACGCCAGCAAAAAAGTGGGGGGAAGGCTTTCCCTATTTGTGCCTCAATGGGAAAGTATTTCGTAAGGGCTATCTGGTTGAAATCTTGGGAGGGGGACTTAACCTCTAAATCCAGACTCTGTGGTCTCGCTTTTGAGGGGGGTTTGATCTTTGGTTCTGGTTTAGATGATGTTTTGACCAGATCCTCTGAAAAGGGGAAGACATTTCCGGATAAGAAAAAGAGAATTCGTAGCCGGAGGTTTTTTCGCCCCCCACAGGATCAGAGAAAGCAACCTAATAAGGCACAGACCCAGTGGCGAACCTGGCCCTTTAATAAGAATAACGTTAAGGGAGGCCTGCTTTTTTCCAGCCCAGCCACCCCGAACAAGGATTCTAAATGACGCCAGCAAAAAAGTGGGGGGAAGGCTTTCCCTATTTGTGCCTCAATGGGAAAGTATTTCGAAGAGTCGATATGTTTTAGATCTTCTAGAAAGGGGGTATCGCCTGGAATTTTTGTCCCTTCCCCCACAAACTTTTTTCTTAACGAAATTTTCAAGGGATCCCATAAAGGCCCAAGCCCTACAGGAGTGCATCCAGACTCTGGCTTCCCAGCTCGTCATTGTACCGGTCCCAGCAGAGCAGAAATTTCAGGGTTTTTACTCCCATATATTTCTGGTTCCAAAACCAGGAGGACGGTTCAGGATGATTCTAAATCTGAAAAAATTAAACAGGTTTATAGTGTTCAAGCATTTTCGTATGGAAAGCATTTACTCAGTACGAAAGACGCTTCAAATGTCAGTGTTCATGGTCACCCTGGACCTAAAAGATGCATATCTGCACATACCTATATGTCTGGAACACCAGATATACCTTCGATTTGCGGTGGACACGGGGCAGGGAGTAATGCATTGGCAGTTTCGAGCCCTCCCCTTTGGTCTGTCAGCCGCCCCAAGAGTTTTTACAAAGGTTTTGGCAGAGCCGGTGGCTTTTTTGCGCCAACAAGGCATATTCCTGATCCCATACTTAGACGACATCCTTCTTTATGCCCCGTCACGGGAAGGAGTATTAGCAAGTCTGGAGAAAGTAAAGGACCTCTTAGAATTCCTGGGGTGGATAGTGAACTTGGAAAAATCCTGTTTAGACCCGACTCAATCAACTGTATTTTTGGGGGTACAGAATTAATTCTGTATCTCAGAGACTTTTTCTTACAGAAGAAAATGAACTGGGAAAAATCCTGTTTAGACCCGACTCAATCAACTGTATTTTTGAGGTGCAGAATTAATTCTGTATCTCAGAGACTTTTTCTTACAGAAGAAAAAGTGCTCAAGGTTTTGGAGCTAACTCGATCGGCACATCAAGCAGCTTGTTTAACGCTAAGGGAGATCATGCGGTTATTAGGCGTAATGACTTCCTCCATTCCAGCACTGGATTGGGTCCAGTTTCGTATGCGGCCCCTGCAGAAATTCCTATTATCCCAATGGGACAGGCAGCGGGAGTCTCTGGAACAGAGGGTACAGCTTCCACGGGAGGCTCGTTTTTCCCTAGAATGGTGGATGGCCCCGGACAGACTGAGAAAGGGCAGACTGTGGAGTCAGGTAGATCCAGTAAAGATTACCACGGACGCAAGCGCCTGGGGTTGGGGGGCTCATGCTCTAAGGCTTCAGGCACAGGGGTCCTGGTCCCAGAGGTTGGCAACATCCTCCTCCAACGTGAGGGAACTTGCTGCAGTAAGGGAAGCCTTGGTGGCCTTTCAGGCAGTGTTGGAGAATCGTCATTTACAGATATTTTCAGACAATTCAACAACAGTGGCTTATCTAAATCATCAGGGTGGTACAAGGTCGCAGCCCCTGTTGAAAATTGCTCAGGAGATTTTTCTGTGGGCAGAGCCGAGAGTGCTTTCCATCTCGGCGGTCCACATAAGAGGGGTTCACAACGTTACTGCAGATTTCCTAAGCAGGAGTCCCATACGGCAAAACGAATGGGAATTGCACCCCGAGGTATTTGCACAGATTGTCCAATTATGGGATCAGCCAGAGATAGATTTATTTGCTACCAGAGAAAACCGAAAGACTCAGGAGTTCTTCTCCTTGGGCAGGGAACAGGGCTCCAGGGGAGTGGATGCGCTGGCACAGGACTGGAACTTCAGCCTGGGTTATGCGTTCCCTCCACTGGTCCTGATTCCCCAGGTGTTGCAGAAATTGAGACGCTCAACGTGTGCTCTCATTCTGTTGGCTCCCTTTTGGCCAAAGAGGACATGGTTCTCAGAGTTACTGACAAACTCAATCCAGACCCCATGGACCCTTCCAGTAAGGAAGGATCTTCTTCTTCAGGGCCCGGTCTTGCATCCGAACCCGGATTTTTTGCACTTGACGGCATGGCTCTTGAGAGGAGGATCCTGACGAGGAAGGGTTGTTCGGAAAAGGTTATCAACACTCTTCTATCTAGTAGAAAATTAGTTACTAGAAAGATCTATGGGAAAGTCTGGAAAGTATTCTCGAGCTGGTGTAGGGACAGGAATGTCGCTTCCCCATCAGTTCCTCTTATCTTAGAATTCTTACAGGATGGAGTTGATAAAGGATTAGCCCGTAGTACCCTTAAGGTATAGATGTCAGCCCTTTCTGTATTTCTGCAGTGTAGATTGCTGGAAGAGCCTCTAGTGAGAAGGTTTTTATTAGCAACGGAACGTTCTTGTCCCGTCAGATCAAAAGTATTTCCTCCCTGGGATTTATCTTTGATCCTTACTGGTTTGACCAAATCTCCATTTGAGCCGGTATCAGGGGCACTTATTAAGTGGTTGTCCCTTTTTAAAATGGTGTTTCTTTTAGCTATTACCTCAGCCAGAAGAGTGGGAGACCTCCAGGCCCTATCGATCAAGGACCCGTACTTGACTATCCTCGCAGACCGAGTCATTTTGAGACCAGATCCATTATATCTTCCCAAAGTCTCATCCCAGTTTCATAGGTCTCAGAATATTGTATTGCCTTCTTTTTGTGATGATCCAAAAGATCAGCGGGAGATGGTATTTCACACTCTAGATGTTAGACGTTGTCTCATTGAATACCTGGAGGCAACTAGGCATTTTCGAAAATCTAGCCATTTGTTGGTGTTGTTCTTTGGCCCGAGGAAGGGGTTGCAGGCCTCTAAAGCATCTATTGCCAGGTGGATCCGACAGGTGATTGTCTGGATTTATAAGTCTGAGGGAAAGGAGTTACCCCTTTCAGTTAAGGCCCATTCAACCAGGTCATTGTCCACTTCATGGGCAGAAAGAGCTGGGGCATCAGTGGAGCAGATCTGCAGGGCAGCTATCTGGTCAAAGCAGGACACTTTCATCAAACACTACCGAGTTGAAGTCCTGTCCCAGCAAGATCTGGCCTTTGGCAGAAAGGTGCTTCAAGCAATTGTCCCGCCCTAGAGAGGTAGGCTTGTATTTTATGTACTTGTTTATCCTCTCAGGTTGCTGTCCTGGAAGATGATTAGGGAAATGTTCCGTTAGACTTACCGGTAACGGTATTTCTAGGAATCTTCCAGGACAGCAAGCCTACTTCCCACCCGGAATAATGTATGGTATGTTATGTTATTTGTTGTTGGGTTGTCCCCTCGTTTACTGGGGTGGTAGTCTACTTTTATCACAACTGAGGTACGAGGGGAAGGGGAGGGGCTTTTAACTGTTTTACTAATTGTGTTTCCTGTAGAAGGTGGAACCAATCATCTCTCAGGTTGCTGTCCTGGAAGATTCCTAGAAATAACGTTACCGGTAAGTCTAACGGAACATTTTTTCTTTTATGTGCATTTATTTGTTTTAAAAAGGTGGGCTTTACCTTCAAATGTTCACCTTTCCCACTGCTGATCTCTGCAGAATTAGACGCTTTTGGGAGTGTCAAGTTGGCGGTTACCCACGTGTGTTCATTGATTCAGTTGGCTGGCCCCAACATCACTACTGTGTCCTATACTAATGTAGAGGGCATGGGGGGGGTCACAAAATCAGAACTCCCAAAGATGTTGGATTTGGCAGGATCTTCAGCTGTTTGTTTCACTTCACAAGTGATGAGGCTGGGCTTGGTGAGAACCCAGTTCGCCTGAGTTCCTCCAAGCCCTGCAGCTATACCAAAGGGGTGGGAAGCACCCCTCTGCAACTGCAACCATGGATTGGGTTGGGAGGTGGCGGTCAAAGGTTTGAGAGGGCTTGGGTGAGCAAAGCCTCATCACTACTCTTCAGTACTGCAGAGATCAGTGACACAGGTGTGAGAGGTGAGAATTCAATGTCTTCTTTGGTCAGAGTCATTTTGGTTTCTCGCTGGGTCTTCTCTTTTTTCTCTAATTTTCTCTCTCTGTCTTCTATGTCCCTTATCTTTCTCCTTCTCATCTCCCATTCTCTCTCTTCCTGCTCTCCCTACACTCTCTATCTCTCTCTCTCTCTCTCTCCCTGTTTAATTCCAATGTTTTGTCTTCACATAATAAATGCTGATTTACTAAAGGAGTAGAGCAGGTTAAATGCATGGTGAATTTTCTCCTGAATGGGGTGAAAGGAAGTGAAAATTGCAAACGATACCCAATCAAAAATAAAAAAACAGACTTTTTGCTCATATTAAATGATTGGTTGATCTGACATCAGTCAAAACTTCACCTTGTTCACTAAGGTACACAATAAGGTCATGTTGTGCTGATTTCAATGATCTAATCACGTATGGTTTTCTTTTTTTTGCATGTGATTGGATATTCTTTGCAAAAGTAAAATTTAATTTGCTTCACCTCATTCACTAAGATAAGTGAAAATTCAGTGCACATGCTCTACATCTTTAATAAATGAACCCCCCCAGCCCCCCGGGATCTTGGAGCTAATCTACTGTATTTAAGTTCATATTATGTCATGTGAATTCTCCTAGGCATGTATTATATACACAACCTTCCACTTTTTAACTCTACAGTTTCCTGCATGGGCCAGAGAGTGTTCTCCAGACTGTTGTAATTCATGCTTGAGTTCTGTTTTTTCTTTGCTACTGCTATTTGCTGATATAGGTTATCGTGATATAAGTCCGTCTGAAAACATTTTAACATAATTGTACTATCTCTTCGTTTGAGGCATTAATTTTCAGCACTGCACTATTTTCCCAGTGTGGACAGGGTTTATATACTGCTTATACTGTTATGTATACTGTTTATGAACTGCTGCTAAAAATAACTGGGACACATTACATTTATATAAATCAAAAAGACTACTCAATATTCTGATTGCTCTCACATGAGCCACCCTGGGGGCCATGGGCTAAGGACCATCAGATTATTTCCTTTCCACACCTCTTCAACCGCCCTCCTATCTTGCACCCTAATCTGTGTATAGCCCTCCCCGGCTCCCGCACTTCTCTCCTGGGCAACACCCCTCTTGGTATCTTGGAAATTCCAGGAATGCCAAAGTTGAGATGTCCATTTGGATGTATACTGGCCAGACTAGAAACAGGAGGGACAGCCTTTTCTACTAGTGACAATAGTTTTATGCCGGTCTTCTCTCTCTGGTATTATCATGAAGTTTTGTACTTGAGCAGTCTTTTTGTCAACCAGTGGGGGTTGAACTCACGGATACTCTTAGGATGTTGTTCCCTCTAACTTCATTCCTTTACTGTATGCATAACAATTGCTACCTGTTTAAGGTATGTTCTGTATGTGCCACAGATGCCTCTGTATTGTCTAAACCCTTTTGTTGGTAACACGTTTTCGAAAAACTTTTTTATTAAAGATGTACTTGTTAAGAAAAAGACCACTTAATTAAATTCCAAGCAACAGATGAAAGCAATCACTGACATGCCAATGTTAATATTTAAATGCTGCAAGTGTGCTAGAATCAGAACATCCCCTCAGTTTACTTTATTCTGAGATCTCTGCAATCCTCTACAGTAAGATTTTCACAGACCATCTAACAGGATCAGTAAGGAGGCAGTATGAGCGTACGCTTCAAAGTCTATGTTGTGCAACATATCTAAGGTAGGTCTAATTCTGAATAGTGGATGTGAAGAATTTCATTAGTAGGAACTTTTTTACAGGATATTTCTGTGTGAGAGGCAGCAAAAAGCCTGCAGTTGTTCCAGCTTCTCAAGCATGGATAAAAAACTGTGCTGTGCTCTCTGTATGGCAATTTCGATTTTAATTTTTACTGAAATGAACCTTTATAACAGGTTGGAGTAGCCACTAAAGTTTTGCAAGGACGGTGTAGTGTTTAGATATAAATGTGGTCCCAAAAGTTAATGTGACACCAGGAGTTCAATCTTAAAAATGCATTCAAGTACCCTGACTATTAACAGAAATGTATCTTATTTGTGTATCACTCGTCTGTAGATCCTCAAATCATCTCTGAATTGGTGCGCGCACTGAACTTCCTTCTGGAGGGTGGCTACTTTTTTTCCACGTCGTCTCTGTAAGTGTTGTAAAGTAGTTACCGCTCCAAGCTCGCTCCTGTGATAGACTACAATCTCACATTTAGTTTTACTTTGTATTAATGTTATAGTCCATCATGGCAGCGAGCTTGGAGCGGTGGCTACTTTACAACACACACAGGGACCATTTGGAACAAAAGTAGCCACCCTCCAGAAGGAAGGACAGTGTCAGCACTAATTCAAAGATGATTTGAGGATCTACAGCCGAGTGATACACAAGAAAGTTAAATTTTTGTTAATAGTTAAGGTACTTGAATACAGTTTTAAGATTTAACTCCTGAGTTTAGTGTCACTTTTAAAGCACAACAGGCAAATCCAAACATACGATGGTGCAGTTAAAATTCAGAACCAATAGGTCCTCTATAACAGTACCAGCACTCTCCCTTTATTGTTTAAGTTGTCTAAATTCCATTTATAATGCCATAGCCAAAATCATGCACATTCTATAGGAAATATGCTCCAGTTCATCTTTACTATCACTTTAAGAAGACATAGTTTGATGGATTTTGGATTTTTCTTCTAGACCCGGCATGTTCCTTCTTCAGCCAGTGGGTGGCCAGTGAATATACAACTTTTGCTTATATATACTGAAGTTGCATTTCATGGGACTTGGCTGAACTCTTCAGCATCTTGCAAATGCGTAAAGTGCACAATGCCGTGTGCATGCACCACAGGCAGTATACATTAAATAATTATTAGCAAACAGGTAAAGAGACTTATGAAGTTCCACTTGTAGTAGGTCAAAGATTATTGGATGAGTCTATCTTTAAAAACTATTTTCTGGACGTATTCAGGAAATTATTCTACTGTAAGGGAAATACAGCAGCCAAGTGAGTATAGTGAAACAAGCAATAGCTCCCCATAAATATAGTACGCCTTTGTTGAAACTCTGTACCCAGTCAGAATGTTTTGGCAATTTGCATAACCCGTTAAGAAAAACCTAATTAGCCACTGGCACAAATGTATACAATGCTTAGTCTCAGTTTCCTGCAAACACTGACCAGCCATTTCTTTCCTCACTAACCTTCTGGGAATCTTGTAAAGCTCGGTAAAATGCCTATAATTCATGCTGCAGGATACAATTAGACTTACAAATTTCAAGCGGTCACAAATTAGATGTGTGAAAATATGTTCTCTAAATATAACACCAAGAGCGAGAGAAACGCGTTAATCAGTGGTGTCTGTGTAGTGTAAACCGATTCCCTAAATGTTATTGCAGTCAGTAAAATCTAATCATGTCATGCAGAATGTGTTTTACTAAATTACTGTGATTATTACTTTAAGCTACCACTGGGATAGCCAGTAATTGACTGCAGCTGGAGCCTGGTGGCATTTTTTTTCCTGCTTATTGTGCAGCTGAAATGCTGCAAAAACAATACATAATTGAACACAAAATTGTGTATTATATGGATAGCTGTATTTTGATTTTTGGGGTTTTATTTCAGTTTGGTTGCATAAGAAAACCAAGCATAAACAATATCAATAGTTAAAGTGCATCTAAACCCCAAACCTTTGAGATGATTTGAACTGTTTTTGGTGTATTACAAGAGAAATTCCAGCTTAAATAAATTATAATAATAAAGAATTTAAATAATTAAATAAACATTGTAAAAACAAATGATACGTGTGCAGAAAAAAATATGCATACAGCAATGCAGAATAATACACCCAGCTATAGGGGACTATAAATCCCAACAATACATTACACAGCAATGCAGAATACTGCCAACTACAGAGGACTGCAAATCCCAGTAATGCATTACACAGCAATGCAGAATACCACCAACTATAGAGGATTATAAATCCCAGCAATGCAGAATGGCACCGGCTATAGAGGACCTTAAATCCCAGCAATACGTTGTTAAGCACTGCAGAATAATACCATCAGCTACAGAGGACTACAAATCCCAGCAATACTTTATGCAGCAATACAGAATACTAAGAAGCTACATACTCTGTGTTGCTCCGGGTTCATGGCCTGATGTCTCCAGGGTCTCAGGAGGGCTGTGCTGGGTTTCATGGGGGGCTGTGCAGGCTCTTAGGAGGCTGTTCAGGCTCTAAGGTGGCCAATGCGGGCACTAAGGGGGCCAGTGTAGGCTCTCTGGTGGTCAGTGCAGCTCTCAGGTGGCCAGTGTGGGCTCTCTGGTGACCAGTGGGGCTCTTAGGTCATCAGTATGGGCTCTTGGTGGTCAGTGCGGCCTCCAGGTGGTCAGTGCAGTCTCCAGGCGGTAAGAGTGGGCTCCGGGCAATAAGTGCGGGCTCCGGGCAGGCACTGCGGGCTCCGTGCAGTCAGTAGGGGTTCTGTGTGTTCAGTAGGGGCTCCGTGCGGTCAGTAGTGGACCCGAGCAGTTGTAGGGGCTCTATGCAGTAAGTAGGGATTCCGTGCGGTCAGTAGGGGCTCTCTGCGGTCAGCAGGTGCTCTGTGCGGTCAGCAAGGGCTCTGGGCAGTCGGTTGGGACTCTGGGCAGCCAGTAGGATCTTTGTAGGGGCTCTGTGCAGGCTCACCAGGACAATGTTTTGAGGCTCTCCATTCCGTCGGTGACCGCGGATTGGCGGCCCTCTATTATAGAGTTTACCTACTGGACTTTTTATGGATTGGTGTCTTGAGTTCTGCATGCAGTATTTGGGTAATGATCAAAACAGAGAACTCTGTAACACCAAAATATGTAAATAATGTTAAACCGTTAAACATGCTATTCAAAAATCTGAACCCTGTCTAAAAAAAGACTTATAATATGAAAACTACTACAGCAACAGCAGTAACAGATTACTGTAAACTGAAGGGAACAAGAAGAAAGCGTTAGAGGGTAGCTCTCTGGGGCCTCTCGGGGCCCTATTGGGGAGCGAGCGGCCCTCTAAAATGCCTGAATAGAGGGCCGCCACTGCCTGATTGCGGCCGGTCACTGACCCAGATACAGAGGCGATCCGAGTCTGCCGGGCCTATTTGTAGGAGCGTGCCTGGAGCAGCAGCTCCACCTGCCCCTATGTTAATCCGGCACTGTAAACAGTAGTTCTAAATATGAGTGTTACATGAAATATGTTTAGAATGGTAAACTTAGGCTGGCCATAAACTGCTCTATTTTTCTTGTGCAACACACGGGCTGAAGGAAAAAAAATAGAGCAGATTCCTCCATCAACACTGCAAGTGTATCAATCGAGGAATCCCCAATGTTTGTATTGTATTTTGACAGCGGCCACCGGCCCCTGTCAGAATACCCAGACAGAGCTCATTGGCTGCCAGTTCTGCTCGTACATGTAACAGCCTTTTTGTTTCATGTTTCTCATTCATATTTTAAAAAATTTCTGCTTGCACAATACATGCCCTATTCCGAAAGTAAAGTTGTTCTCTGTACTGTGTTTTGCTCTGGAATGCGAGGGGGGCTGGGCAGGTTAATATTCACATAATTAACCCTGTCTGTACTAACAAAGGTTTAAAGATCTAGAAGCATTGTATGTTAATGAGGGGAGGTTCTGTTTGTCCTTAATCTTTCTATGGGGACTTACAGAGTTTCCTATCACTTGGAAATTGAGGGAGAAGCTTGCAAAGGCCTGCTACACAGACAAATCTAAAAGGGAAGACATATTTTTTTAAACAATTTATAAGTCTGCAAACATATAGAGGAGTTTTCTCAAATTTGACTGCAAAGGAGGAAATATACTTTAAGGAAAATCTCCACAGTAGGACAAATACAAAAAAAAATGTGACAGGGTCTTAACCAGTAAAATAGCAAAAAGTTTTCCTGGCACACTCACAAGGGTCTTAACCATTCCCTACATTGTCCAAAACTAAGAAAAATGTTTGGGCTTTACATACACTTTCATTATAAATAAGTGTGGTTGTTAGGAAGATAAACAAAATTAAGTTGTTAAACATTGTGATGATTGCTGGTGCAAGTATGTAAAAAGCATGTGTCACCAGCACCAGGCATGGGTTCCACCAACTAATGTGATTTTAGCTGTAGCTCTGTGCAGGTTCCACTTGGGCAGCCTTTGGACTTTGACCACTGGTGCCAGCTGGTGTTGCAGGCAGATGATGTAATAAATATGTATTAGAGGCAATGCTAAGGGCAGGTGGTGTACAAGCAAAGTCATCTAACTATCCCTGGGATCTTATTCCTGCGCTTGCTTTTGGATCCTTGTGCCTTTGGCTTCCCTGTACCAGCTGTTATCCCCTGCTTTGCTCCTTGCGCCCCTAATATAGTATTTCAGTGGCTACCTTTAGTATATTGCTGCAGACTTTAATTGCTTTCACCTGTGTGCTGTGAGTCTCTCTATACTGCCTTCATTGCCTCACTTCTCCTGTGTTTTCCCTCTCCAGCCTTTGTCTGTTTGCTTCCTCCTATTTTCTTGCTTTCTTGTACTTCAATTCCGTCACTTACCTTCCAGTGTATCTTCCTTTGCTTTGCTGTCACCCCTTTATTTCTGTGCTCCTCTCTTACCTTGTGGCTGTGTTGGATTCGTCCTTGTCTGCACACCCCCTTTGTGCTTCTTTATGTACTTTTCCCTCTGTTATCCTGCTTCTTTGTATGCATGTGCAACGCACATCTCCTGCTTACTTTTGTACGTAACACCTTCCTGGTTCTAGGTGTGCCTCTAAGCTACTTACCCTTCCCGAGTGTCCTTGTTTAGCTACCCTTTTCAGTATACTCTGCGGTTCTGCTGTGCGTTTTGCATCTTTTGCTTGTGACTTTCTCTTTCTCTCATTGTGTACCACTGTTCCTATCTTCCTTCTCTTGGTTACAAGTTTCTTCCCTATCTGTTGTTTGTATCCAGTTCCCCGGTGCTTCAACTATTCCTTTGCGTCTGTGTGGGTGCGCTAGAGGGCCGCAACCTGGAAGGTGTCCAGCAGCCAATCATCCTCACCACTAGAGGCTCTGTCGAATACCTGGCCCTTCTTAGATTCTGCGCCTCTAGTGTGGCCTGAGAACGCACAAACCATTAGTTCCTCTCTCACTGTGACCAACATCCCATATATCCCTCCTGTCTGTGACTCCTAACTCCTCAAACCCCGGAGCTCACATACCCTAGTGCCCCGGTCCCCAGACTGTGCCAGTGTTATTCAGCTACTCAAGCCTCCACTTATGTCTTTGGCTTGCTTTGCTTTCTACAACCCTGGTCATGGTGAAAATTAGACACAACTATATCTCAGACTCTGCAGAGCACCTAGCAAAGTTGCTGGAGAAGGACAAGATGGTGCTGATGGGAAAAACTCCTCCTGCACGTTGATGCCATTGGCTCGGATTCCATCTGGTGAGAATCCTGTACCTGCTGATTCTAAGCCCCAGAGTGATCGCTCCTCTTCTGGTCCTCACAGAACAACCTCAGAGCCTATTATGTTCCAGATAAAGGAGGTTATTCAAAACTGCTAGTCTATCCTAACTTCATAAACTGAAGGCAACCAGATAGACTTGTCCTTGCAGAAGCTGTAGAACCTATGAAACAGAACTTCTGAAACTAAAGTTCATATATGTTCTATATCATATAATGTGCATCATATGCATTCTAATTTTAGAGATTTCAAATCTCATTTCTTTTCCTACAAACATAACTTTTGGTTGGCCTTGAAAACAGCCTTAAAAATGACAAAGTTAAAAACATGGTCCCTCCAGAGGGAACTAAGGTTCAGAAAGAAGGCTCATTTTTAGAGGTTTACTTCAATATAGCGTTGCATGACTGAATAATGTCAGTCAAAGTGACTCGGCATTGAATACTGAAAAATGGCCTGTCTACCCAGGTCTTCAAGTGGTTAAAGGAGAAGTAAGCAACTGCATAACCCATATTTCTAGTCTGACAGATTTACTGAAGACTATTGTATCTTTGTTAATATTGATGTTCCTCCACCATTTAGAATTGCTAGAATCATAAGTAAGGTAGATAACATTTCCGAAGGTCAAGTTATTGCAGCTAGGCATTGTATTGCAGTCCCGGATCCTATTTTAGATCACCTAGGTGGCTTTCTAAACAATCCCAAATTCTGGTAATGAGATGTGTGACCTTTGGTAAAGGCATCATCAGAAAAATTAGGCTTTCTCCTGCCATTGCAAATTTTACAATATTCTTTTCCAAATTGATTTTTATTTCACACTCTAACTTATTAATAATGTTCCATGGAGATAAAAAGAATTGTCTGGATGACCTGTCCTTGTATGAACAACTCGTCTTTCACTGGGCATGGTCTCTTAATATAAAAGAACCATTTCCAGCAGAAGGCAGACCATCTAATGCTACATCAGGATGTGTTGACATGTGGTGATTTATAAAGATGAAATACAACTCATTCTCAAAGTCATATGGTGTTGAAAACCATCTGTATTTATTTATGTTGTAGTTCAAACCATATGCATTTAAGAGCACAAAACCCAAAATGTAATCTGTAATCGCAGTAATGGGTGTAGAACCCATGGAGAGAAGGAACCATAAAGGATATTCTCTAATAGCACCGATGATTTAACCTCATCAGTAAGAGGTTGTTATGATTTATGATTTATGATTTAGTTGCTGGTTTTGCTCTCACTGTTTAAGAATTTTTATTCCTTGGAGGTCAATTGAATGGATGTTTCTTTTGAACAACATTGCTGAGCATAGATTTTTTTCTATATCTATAGCTCTATATGGCTTACATATACCAGTGCTCAACAAGCACCTGTACCAATTCTGTGCTTACCTCTGTTTATTGTTACTAAGCTGATGATGTTTGTAGGGATAATTGAATCCCAAAAGATCATCTAACACTGCTAGAGTGAACAGTGTTTAATGCCATAGTCGCTTTTATTACAGGTAATCGAGGGTACAGTACCGTGCCTATTCTTCCTAGGGCACTTATACACTCTCCCAGCTAGTATGCCCGTTGCAACAGGTGACCACCTTGGGTTATTTTCATATGCTAATTTCTACACTCTTTGGGATGATTATGCCAAAAGCTGCTTACCAGAGCCTATCTAGGAGCCCCTCACATCAATTATTGGCCAGACAGACTTCTGCCATTTCCGCCATTTCCTGACTACATTCAAATGCTCAAGCATCGACTGGCTTAAAGATATTAACTTTGGTGAACCACATTTGTATATTGAGTCAGCACAGTTACCTGTAGTGTCCAAGGCACATGACAAGGTGACAAAACAGAAGCCCAATTGATATTTATATAGAACTCTAATATATACAGAAGTCTGATCTACATATCTCTCTCTCAGACTTCTGTAGCTCCCCATACACCGGATCCCCATACACCGGATCCCCATCCCCATCCACTTTTTATTAGGGATGCACCGATACCGATACAAGCATCGGTATCGGCGGCGATACCGAGTATTTGCATGAGTACTCGTACCCGTGCAAATACTCCAAAACATAAAACGAGTACCTGTGCCGCGTTAGGAATTACATTCATTCCTACGAGTGAGTCAGTGGGACAGGATATTGGAAGGGTTAACTAAAGGACAACTGTAATAAAGGACTAAAGGTACAGTTGTCTTTTAAGCAACAAACTCAAGTTAAATACTATACAAGTATAATAAAGCCTTACCAACTTTACAAAAGGGAGATCAGGTCATGATACAAAGATCAGGAGCAAAAAGCGATGTAACCTTTACATTATGGGCTTTCAAATCTTACTTGATGCAAATTGCAAATGTTGCTTTGTACAGGAGGAACACACAATGAGTAGAATAAAGCACCCTTAACTACTTTATAATGCTGTTGATGAGAACGTAATCCTAAGTGAAGGGAATCTGGTGGATAAGCCACATCAACAAGTGGCTACTTAGGTAATAGAAACCTAAAATCTACAAATAGAAGTTACATCAAGAAACAGCAACATTTGAATTACAAACTCTAGTCCTACAGTGAAGCTGCTCTGACACCTTACAACTTCTGCAACTTGCTTTTGTATGTTTATAGCCTTAGTCTTGCAATGATATTTTGAAGGAAGATAGGACGCAACATACAATGGAGAATATTAAGTAGCACTGCAAAAGGTTACAGTTTACAGTATAGTCTTTATGATATATCTTGTTGGGTCTAAAGACCAGGTGGGTGCAGGAAAGGTGTGACCTGTCTATGAGGTTAACAGACCAGAAAATGTGTGTGTCCAGGCCTGTTGGTGCCTGAATCGGCAGAACATCTGAACAGACTGGAGATTTGAGGGAAGGCTCAGAGAATCAGTCCAACAGTGTGGCTAAGGCTGGAAAATGTTGCTGACAGAGCAGACAAGGCTATACAATGGATAGCAGATGCAACAAAAGTATCTTCTCTACCCTGACTGTCTCTTGATGCCGAGCATACACCAAATAGAAACTGTGCAGAATTCGATAGGTTGCTGTCTGCGACAAATCTATTTTATTTTCTCTTGTTTCAATAAATGAGCTTCCACTGTGCATGGGTTTTTATTAATAATATATATGACAAATACTAATCAAGCATTTTTGCTTACCTGAAATAATGATGTCAGGCGATGTTGTTTTGATTGCACACAGCGTGGCACTCAGCAGCCAGATGCAATTTATATAATAAAGTAGTATATTGAAAACTTTTTAAGCATGGAATATTGCCAGTTATGGCAAAGTAGAAGCATTCATTCCCCTATATTTTCCTCAATTTGTATGCACATTTTGGAATTAATGTGCACATTCATTTTAAAATATGTATGTAGATACAGACCGACGTATGAACAAACACTAACAGAGAAAAGCTGACTGCCTGAACACTCAGGCATTACGAATGTTATGGCGTCCATATCGTCCATCTGTGCATGTTTTTTTTAAACTCTGAAGCTCGCAAGTGGGAGTCATAACTTTAGTTATGACTTTGTATGATTTATTTTACTACCATCTTCCTCTCTGTGCTGTCAAAACTGCTAAACATTTCATGGGAAGCTCAATGGGCCTCATGTTAATTTTCTAGTGCTGGCTATAAAATGAAGAAACAAAGAATGGTTGTTATGGGCAACATGGTCAATTCACTTTCAGACCTTTTTTTCCATAAAGGACACCGTGTATATGGACACCTTGTTAGGTAGCCACAGAGTTACATGTAAAAACTTGGTTACCTTAGGCCTTTAGGCACTCAGTCCTTGCCCACTAACGTAAGACAGTTGGTAAAATTTTAATCTGAAAATACACATATATGGATTTGACAGTAGATCTCTTTAGTGTAGATCTCCTTCTTACAGGAGATGTAGCTTTGTAGGTTTCTTCAACACCTACCCTGCTTGCTAGAAAACATTGCAGCAAAACAGCTGGGCTGCCTGGGCACTTACAGTACATAGGCTTTTTACAGATGTACTCCTGCTCTCAGGACATGGGGAAATTCTACACTATTCTCTTGAGTCAGGGTCCTACACACTTTTCTAATGGCTCTGTGAAAGTCCAATCCTGGTCTTTTATGGAGGTTGAGGCCTGGCACAAGAAGGAGGAATTCAGTAACCTATAGCTTACCAGTGCCAGAACACTACAGCTTGCGGGGTTCAAATATTCAGCTGCTCTTGTAGTTAACCAAAAAGGGGATGATCCTGAAGTTCCAGAATTTCTTGAACGCTTTTAGAGGTTAGGCCTTCTGAACCAGAAAAGTCCCTTCATCACAGTCACATATCACAACACTTACACACCTATATATTACTATGTTACTTTCCCTCCCGGTACTTTCTTTCTTTCTTTGGGAGAAAATATCCAAGAGTTATTAGTTTCCTATGTTAGTCAAAGAAGAACTCTATTCTAATAAAAAACATTTGCCCTTTAGTGATGGCCATGTGTCATTGCCCCCTGCAGGGCAGCAGGAAGATGTCAGCAGCCAAGGGTGTGGTTACAGATGTATGACAAAAAGTTAAACTATGGCAGATTATGAATGCACCACAATATTCTATGCTTGAGTAATGGAAAGGTTAACTTGAAGTGAATGTGGGATTTCCCCATGCAGGGCAAAAGAACAGGTTTACTGAACTATGCTCTAAAGATAACAATAAAACCACACAAAAATCAACGGCTTTCCATTATGGAGACAAAATAATATCTCTATTCTCTAATAAAAGAGATGTTTTTATACTTTTTGACCTATAACCTTACCCTCTGGTCGGTGATTGCTTGCGGGTTCCTCTGAAATATATCCTTTAACATTACTAGTATAACTTAACAAGTTCAACTAATAACTAAAATATTTACTACAAAAAAATGCTACTGCTTAAAATCCGGAACACAGCTGACACACTGATAATAGAGAACTTTGAGGAACAGCATGCAAACATAACAAATGGGTAGAGACAGTGGACCAAACTGAAAAACATGTACACAAACCACAAAAATGAAGATGCTGTGTTTCTTCAAACAGCCAAATATAGTCAGGAGAATTTGAAACTATGGAGACTTTTGCACATGATTAGAAGCAGACACAAGTCTCTAAATTAACTCCTACTTCCCGATCAGCTGTGACCAACTTGTTGATGACAACTACTAGAGCTAACAGTCACTGTGGTGTCAGAGAAGTATCATAGACTTCAACTCGCCCACTGTTTGTACTGACACAGACACATCAAGGCCTGCTGTGTTGTAATATAATTTTTTGCTACATCTGCCAGCAACTTACCGCTCTACTAGGGTTGCCACCTGTCCGGGATTCACCCGGACAGTCCGGGTTTTGAATGCTGTGTCCGGGTTTCATGGCAGCTGAAACCCGGATACAAGAGGTCAGGCAGACAGGGGCAACTAAAATTGGGGCTACTGCCCCCCCACTAAAAGTGGTCATGACTGTGATATTTACATATGAATGGGGAGTTGTGTTTTTTACATATGAAAAAGCGGCAACTCAGTCTCCTCCCAAAAATTCCGTGCGTCGCTAGAGTGTTCGGGTTTCGATGGAAGAAAAGGTGGCAACCCTACGCTCTACAGTCTCCCAAATGGACATTTGCTGTTTAAACCGCGCTTCAGAATGACACCTAGGGGGTGATTTACTAACCTAAACACACGCACGCACTAGGTGCGTGTGATTTTTACACAGCAAAACGTATTTATCAACCAAAAAGTCTCTAAAAGCATATTTCCACTAATGCCATATATGGAAAAATCATGCACATGATGCATATATAATGCTGCTTCACAGTTTAGACAAAAATGGTTAGCTCATGCATTTACATTCCTGCATTCATCAACGCAAGCAACACAACATAGAGCTAATTTACACAACATCACCTTGCAAATTCATGCAGTGCTTTGCACAACACACCTGCTGGGTGTGTACACACTACAAAGGTGTTTAGATTCCACCCATAGATCATGCTGGGAGGGAACACACTACAGAGGTGTATACATGTTCGTGGTGTGTTTATAAGGTTAGTAAATCAACCCCCTGGGCTCCTTCAAATGCTTGATATGTTTTTACAACCATCTTTACTGGATCCTGTTGAGGTTTTAATGCCCCGTTTCCGCAATTGTGACCCTATGGCTGCATGCGCGCCATTCTTACTGATTGTGCAGCCCTTGAGCCTCAGCAGTCTGTAGTGGAACCATTAATTTTTAAAGTGAATGTAATGACAGCAATCTCCTACAGTCTCGTGTTACATGTTCTGAATCTCTGTCTCCTGATGCATATTTCCAACCACACCCGTACAATATCTGCAGTCTCTGACATTCTGTAACATTACATATATTGAATATTATGTGCAGCCTCTTGGTGACATCAGGGGCCACAGCTCCTTCTTGATCAAGAAAGTTGAGTACCACTGTTTAACGTATGCCAAAAAATCTTGCATGCAACTTTGGATGCTTTCAGGACCGGCTCACACCTCAAAGTCTGCGTTCCAGAGCGTTCGGCCTCTGGAACGCACTGGAACGCAGCCACGCCTCCGCCCACTGTGAGATTGCCCGCACCCAGAACGAAGGCGGGGGAGCATGGCTGTGGTGCCATTGATTTCCCGCCTCCCGCCCCTGAATGCAGAGAGCCGACTGGCTTGCGTTCCAGGGGCCAAATGCTCTGGAACGTATTGTTTGTGGTGTGAACCGGCCCTGAACACAAAGAGCCGGCTGGCTTGTGTTCCAGTGCATTCCAGAGGCTGAACACTCTGGAACGCAGACTTTGTGGTGTGAACCGGCCCTCAGTCAGCACTTGTGTGTGTTGTCCTATTTATCTTTATAGTGAAGAATTCGATTGGTATTGGTGACCCCTGGTCCAGCATCAACAAAACACATTAAATTGGGAATCTGCATTCTTCTGGATCAGGATTAAAGGAAAACTAAAAGATTGGGCTCTTACTAAACACATACCCTGAGGAATAGGGGCATACTAAGAAAAGCAAACATATTTGTTAAATGTTTTACCATCATCTATTTACTCATCTGTTTCCGTTATAAATAGTGTAAGGGAGCATAACTTTCCTAGCAGTCACAGCAAGTTTGCTTATTTGTTTGACCATCATTTCCAAAAATGCAGTTATGTTTGTGACATGTACCTGAACAACTCAGCTTTGTGTGTAAGCCAGCCATGACATTAACAAAAGTGTGATTACTGTAGAAAAATATATCGCGTTGCCAAGGAAAGAAAGTAGGTCCTGCAAGTTCATCACTTTAAAAGCAGGTGTCTGTGGGAGGAATAGTGCACAATTGTTTGTGTTAGTAGATGGAATAGTTAGCTGTCATTGGTATCAGTGTAGGGAAATGATAGCTGTCATTGGGAGACATAGTGCCCTGTCATTGGTGTCAGTGAGAGGAATAGTACCCTATTGTTAGGGCCAGTGGGAGGAATTGTGCCCGGTCATTGGTGTTGGTGGGAGGAACAGTGCCCTGTCATTGGTGTCAGTGGAAGGAATAGTGCCCTGTCATTGGTGACAATGGGTGTAATAGTGAACATCGTTGGTGTCGGTAGAAGGAATAGTTCCCCATCATTGGTGTCAATAGGTGGAATAGTGACCCTGTCTATTGTGTGCATGCAACTTGAGGAGTACTGTTCTAAAGTCTAGTTTAGGCTAAAATTAAATAAATGACTTCCCAATTTCTTATTTAAAATATTTTGATTAAAGCAAAGTTAAACTTTGTTATTAATGTAATGAAATGGGGTCAGTAAATATGCTCATATTTTATTTTTATTTTTTTAATACTATATGCTGCAGCAAGGGTTAAAATACCCTGTTCTTCCTGTTCTTACACACAATGCGGCAGTCCAGATATCCAAAGATCCAAGATTTTAACTGAAAGCAGCGAAAGTATCTGAATCTGATTTAGTATCAGCCTCTTGGATTGCCAGTTCAGGAAAGCACAGAAAGGCGGAGGTAGAGTTGCCCCCTGTCCGGGATTCACCCAGGCAGTCCGGGTTTTGAGTCCTGTATGTGCTATGTCAGGGTTTCAGGCCACCTGAAACCCAGACACAAGATGTCACGATATCAGACAGACAGGGGCAACCATGGGGTCCTAATGTTCCAACTTGTGTGCATCGAGGAGGCACTGGACACAGAGAGATGCTGGAACTCTGGGAGCAAAGAGGTGTCTGAAACACAGGGTGCAGTTAAGTCTTGAAGGGCACACTCTCCTGGCTGTCTCATCGATTTCTCTCCTCGCTGTCTCTCCTCGCTCTCCCTCCTGTCTGTCCATCCTCGCACATCCTGCTGGCTGTCTCTCCTCTCTCTCCTGGCTGTCTCTCCTCGCCCATTCTCCTGTCTCTCCTTGCTCTCTATCCTGGCTGTCTCTCCTTGCTCTCTCCCCTGGCCATCTCTCCTCACTCTTCCTCCTGGCTGTCTCTCCTCCCTCTCCTGGATGTTTCTCCTCGCCCATTCTCCTGTCTCTCCTTGCTCTCTATCCTGGCTGTCTCTCCTTGCTCTCTCCCCTGACCATCTCTCCTCACTCTTCCTCCTGGCTGTCTCTCCTCTCTCTCCTGGCTGTCTCTCCTCGCCCATTCTCCTGTCTCTCCTTGCTCTCTATCCTGGCTGTCTCTCCTTGCTCTCTCCCCTGGCCATCTCTCCTCACTCTTCCTCCTGGCTGTCTCTTCTCATCCTCTCCTTTATAGTCTCCCAAAGAAATATTACCACACGGTGCTATAGTGTTTAGATTTCTCTTAAAGAAAAGCTGCCAACCCTAGGCAGAGGTAAATCAGCACTAAGAAAGAAAGAAAGAAAAAAAAAGGCCCAAAGAGACCGAAGAAAAGTAAGGAGAAAATCACAAGAAACAAGGACATGGACCGTAAAAGACCAAATGCTAAGCAGCAAGAAAGAGCAGGAAAGACATACAACAAGCAGAAGAAAGGTATTGAAAAACCCCAATCAGAGCACCTCGCCCTGGCAGATCAATGCATGTGTCAGTAAACACTGAGCTATCCTAAGTCAGGAGTCCATCACCTAAGCATAGGCAGGTGTTGTTTTGAAATGGAACCAGCAGGCCCAGGTAAGCTTACACTGAGAAAGTGTGTCCTGGGCTGTATGTATCAGTTTCTCTATTTCAGCTATGCTTGTAATTCTCAGAAGCCAATCCTTCATTGAAGGCGGTGAAGTCGACTTCCACCGAATTGGTTTTCAAGATATTATTCCTCTGACAGCTCACATAGTAAAGAGAGTAAAGGGCTGCAGACACCCAGGACAGTACAGACTGCAGACTCACTGACTACTTCTCACAGGCCTCACAGCACAGAGGGCCTTTAAACTGATTAACACTGTGTATTGTAGAGCCTTAGCTGGTTAGCAGACATAGAACAGAATTTCCCGGGTGACACTCCAAGACTCGCTGCAAGGACCAAGCCCACTTCTGGCTTCCCTGGTACCTCCAACATATGAAGTTCCTCCATGGTTCTCCATTCCAGGCACAGCTCAGCTTTCCACTTTACTGGCAGTGGCAGGACAGCTGCAGACTCCGACTGGGTCTTCATTCCTGACCATCTGTAGGCTGCGGGCCTGATCAGACAGCACATCACTTCACACATCCTCCCCCAGGCAGGGTGGAGACACTCAGAAGGTCATCCCCAAATATGTATGTCCTCCCCCAGCATGCACCACTGACCATGAACCCCTTACTGACTCCCTAGGGAGACACACCTACTATTCATAGCTCCACATTATTGGATGCCCTGCTCTGTGGCAAGGTCACACCCAGCAGCAGGCAGATGCAAACAATAGCAGAACTTAGGGGAAACCTCTCTCTGCCAGCGTCCATCACCAAGATGGCTTGCCGGCCGGTAACACAAAGATGGCCTGCTCGTGCACGATGCATGGTGATGTCACGTACATGTGCAATGACGTCACAGCGGGTTGTGACACCTGGCCTCGGGATGCTCCTGAATGAGCACAGACTATTAAATTAGCTCGACTGGATACAGTCCAGCAGAACTAAATGTAGGGAGTCACCTAATTTAGGGCAAGGAAGGTACACATGTACATATAAGTTATATATATATATTGTGAGATTTAGCTTTCAATGGTAGCACATTAGTGACAGAGTCCACTCGCTTACCACGTCTTTTAAAGAGCCTCTTTGACCACTTTTATTAGAACCAACATAAAAGTCCACACAGTACAGCAAATAATGTTTGTCCAAGTCTCACCGACTCCAGATTGTCATACATACTCCACTTGTAAACGGCTCCCTCAGCCTCCTCGGCTGTCTTCCCGTGCCTCTAGCACACACAGCCACCTGGCTCCCCTCTGCCTTCTGGGGGGAGTCCTCCTGAACATCCCTGTTCCTCTTCCCAGCTGGAGCCCAGAACACTAGCCCGCACACTTCCCATAAGTGCAGTGCACAAGTGTGCAATCAGGTGCTGTCCGCTACTAAACAATGGACCCAGGAATGGAGATTTCATCCCTCCCAATTCTCTTAGAAATCTCCCAGTTCCCAGTACAAAAACTTGCCTCCTGGAACCGCTCAGCCCCTCTATATATATATATATATAGGTCATATTATTATATAAGTTACATATTATATCTTATATGGTACATATATGTGGCATCTCGGCTGCTTTGCCATCTGCTAAGTCGATCATTGTGGATCCAGCTGTTGCATAACAGGTTATTCAGCTTAATTAATATGTATTGAACGTCAGAGAAAAACATCTTTCTTTGGATTGCAAAACATTTTGAGGTCTGTTTCTGATGAAGTCTCTGCAGTCCTTACTAAGATATTTGTCCACAAAAAATGAAAATGATTTACTTGAACATGGTCTCTTGTAAAAACTTGAGGTTAAATGTAGTAAGATAAGGTGCTAATGTAGTGACTGTGACTACGGTACTTTTCCCCAGTGAATTCATTTAGTTGACTGCAGTCAATGTTTCCTCATATATTTGAGCACAAACATATGTCAGTGTGTTCAGACCTGCCTGGACCGCTGCCAACCAGATGGCACGGACATAACTAGAAAATAGATGCTGCTTGTTAGGTGCCAGATTTTTTTGGGGGGGGGGAAACACAACTCATTATAAACAGAAAAGACACATTCTTATTTTTTTCCTAAATCTTGTAGAGTTGCGATTTTTATAGACGGCCCATTTATTGCCATTACTCATAAACTACAAGTTGTTGCACAAGGCCAAACATTTTGAAGAGAACATGTCGGCAATTAACACAATTACGCAACAACCAGTCATGTACATGGTTCTCTGTAGCCCATTTGCTCAGGGAGCAGTTTCCAATCCTCCATTGTCATATAGAAAGACCGTAGAAAAGCAGGTAGCTGGTCCTGGTCTTTTATTTAGTGAAAGATCTGGCATTTCCTATTTAAATTTATAACTTATGAATGGGATGAGACTCAAAAAAACAGGTAATAACATAAATGGACAAATGCAAACTCTTAGAAGTATGAAGGGAAAGCGAGAAAAATAATGGGTGCTGTAACCCTAAGTACGGCCTTCCTCACAGAGCCCCAAAAGTACTATGCTTCAAATATAATCATGCACTGTATATTGTGGTTTTTAGAGCAGTAAAGGATATAACATATCAATTCAATTGTACGTCATGGGGTTGATTCACTAATGGCTGCTCATTTTGCAATGGAATTTGCACTTGGCATGGGAAGTGTCCTTCTGTTGACTTCCATCATCCAATCATCTGCAAGAAAAAATACTGTTTTTATTTTCCTTGCACATGGCTGGGTATTATTTGCAAAGTGAAATACCACCAAATTCACTAAGTTAAGAGAAAATCCCTCTGTAAAGTGTAAATTATCTTGCAAAGTGAACAGCCTATTTGGCTTTAGTAAATGTGCTGCAACAAGTTTTTTTTATTATTTATCATGCATTTGAGTATATTGGTACACCCCTGCATTTTACCCCTACTGTTACTGCATGCCTCTTCTTCTCATTTCCTTTTCAATAGACATGTGCGATTCGGTTCGTTCCGAAATTCATTTTGGACGAATTTTCGGAGATTCGGATGCATCCGAATTCCGAATTAAAGCTAAGACGAATGCAAACGAATCCGAAATTCCCGATTTCCCGAAATTCGTTATTAAACGAATTTCGTTGCAGCAAAACGACATTAGGAAAAAAAAATACAACAGTTACCTTCTCCAACAGTTCCTTGGTTAAAGTACAGAAGCAATAGGTCTGGTAGGAATTTTAAAGGGGAACCCCAGCCCCAAAAAATGGGGGGAAAAAACGTGGGGCCTCCCTTACCAGGCCACGTGCCCTGCCAGATGCCGCCCCCCCCCATGTGAATGAGTAAGGGGTACTTGTACCCCTACCCATTCACTAAAGAGTTAAATCAAATAGTTAGTAAAAAGTACAGACTTTTGACAAAATCCTTTAATTGAAAAAAAAACAAACAGTCAATTTTTGACTAGTCCTTTAATAAAAAAATGGAAAAAAAATGGCTCCATCGATGTAATCCAGAGTCAGGATCAGGATGCAGCACCCCCGCCGACCCGCCGAAATAAAAAAAGTCCCGCCGCAGACGACCACCCGAATCTGAGGAAAACTAACAAAAATGACATTCAGTTTGAATGTCAACAGATGGACGGAGCGAGCCATGACGTCACCTTTTTGAGAAAGTCTCTACGACGAAACGCGTAAAAGGAGTGTGTCGTTTCCCCGCTGACACCCTGTTTCCACCCATGGGAGAGTAAAGTTTTTTTTTTCATAAACGAATTTCGGCAGGACTACCGCTAACGAATTTCGTCCGAAACTAATTTCATTTCGGACCCGAAAAACGAAACTAAACTAAACAAATTTTTTTTTTTTCAAAACTAAACTAAACTAATTTTTTTTCAAAACGAAACTAAACTAAACAAATTTTTTGCTGGTGCACATGTCTACTTTTCAACCTCTCCCTCATTGTGTTAAGAAGGGTCTACCCATGTGTTACAAGGCTTTTGAAAGAAATGTATTTCCATTTCAAGCAATGACAAGGAATCACATCCTCTGTGTTGTAAAGCCTAAAATAACCACATTGGATTCTACTAAGTCTTCTTGTTGAGTTGGACCCTACCTGTGAAAATTAGGTTGTCATACTATCCAGACTGATTGAATCTCAGGCGGTATGTGCAATTACATAAAACAGTGGTTGAGACAGTACAGTAAATCAACCCCACTGCCTCACCCCATTGCCTGCTATATATCAGAATCTAATGTTCAAGTACATAAAAATAATATTCTTCAAGTGGGATCTAACTTGAGAAAGGGGTTTTTACCCCAAAACATCTTTGTATATTCCAGCTCCACCTGTCACTGGGTGTCTGGGATTCTTCTTCTGCTTTTTTGGTACTGTATTTATATATCTACTATGCAGTATGTCCTCCCTTTACTATAATATAGCAGGCAATGTGGTGAGACATCATATACAATTGAATTGCTTGATGTGTATTACCTTTTGTTATTCTATAAAATACAATACATCTGGTTATTTATATGCTACTTGTCTGGCATCTTTACTTATATTTATATTTGAAGCATGAGACTCTAAAAACACATTTACTATAACAGTTTCTTACAAAGGGGATTCTTCCATATCAGTAGTTACAAGTCTTAAGAGGCTATACAGATGTTGAAGGTGCTATCATCTGACTCCTAGGAACAATGACCATACAGGCAGGCAAGTAAAGGTTCTTAGCTTATAACCTATTGGGATGCAGGCCAAGTATTTGGAATTGCAACCATTGTATATGTCAGTACAGCCTCAAACTACTGTGCTTTACCTTCTGTTTGGATTATCACAATATCTGCATATCTGCACTATATCTGCATTATGCACAGCATGTATAGGTCCTGGATTATCTAAAATCTGCTTTCTAATTGCATCTGCCCTGACTAGTTTTGGAAGTAGGCAAGCAGTTGTATGTTGCAGAGGTAGAACCATAATAGTCTGATAAGCGACATGTGTCAGCAAATCAGCATAAACTCTCTGAGCTCATTTCAGCATGGGATGCTAAAGCTGTACAGATGATTTAATTCTACCTAGAGAGCTAGCATTGTTTTTTTTGCTGGAGTGGGGCTGTCACTATGTTAGCTGCAGTGCAGTGCGGTTTTGACGCGTTTTTGACGCGTTTTACGTTTCCAGACCATTTCCTGACCGTACAAAATGTGACATGCAGTATTTTTTCTGTCGTAACCTGAACGGACTGCGCACGTGAGAACTGTAGCCCATAAAACACATAGGGATACATTGGGATGCATTTTTAGTGCAGGAGCGTACGGATCAGGTCAGCACAGAAAACGGACGTCGTGTGAACAGGCCCTTAGGGCTTATAATGGTCCTGCTGGAGGTTATAATGTTGCTGTAGAAGGTTGATAATGATACTAATTTCTGCGGGCTTATAATGGTGCTTCTGGAGGCATAAAATGGCCCTCTTAAAGTGGACCTTTACCTATACTTTTAAAAACAACAAACACACCTTTAGAAATGTTTCATAATGACAATCAAGGCTTATGTATAAAAAGTGTGGTAACAAGAACATATCTTTGCTGTGTATCAGAATCTTTGTTTTGTCAGCTATCGCTAGCATTTTTTAAATTGTAGTACACTTTTCATACTCACAGTAAGCCTCTATGTGGCCAGTTTACAAGCAAACACTGCTTAGTGACCTTTTCCTTTAAATGAACACTTTTGTCCAAGCATTTGTCAAGACAGTAACTATCTATACATAGCAATCCAAACATGCCATTATGCATGAGACTTATAGTGTTTGGAAACAAGTACAAAATACAGATGACATGTGGAATGTACTACCCTTCTATTTTCCCGTCAGAGGGTTTTCATTTTCTTTAGCGCATTCAATTTAATGGACACCTGTGGTCTCTGCTTCCTACTAAATATAGCCATCAATTCATTGTCTGAAATTTTTATAAAATGTAAGAAAAAAGATGAATTCTACATGCAGACACCCTATGCCATCTGCTGATATTTGTCACACACATGCACCTTCACATATTTATTAGGCTAGGCCATAGTATGGGTATTTTAATGTTTGTCCCGCATTTTTTGCTTAATTATATCTAAACCCCAAAATGATTTTAGCTTTAGATAGAGTAGGCAAGTAACATTAAACCTGTCTTTGTCTCAGCTGCGCATATTTGTCTTGGTGGCCATTGTCAGAAGAAATGAGTGAGAGAAAAATCACATATTCAGATAGGGAGTATTTGTTGCAGTGACGAGAGGATTTTCCTTACTGTGGTGAGATTAACTTTCACAACCTGTTGTGTCTATGTCACAGAAAATAAGTGGAAATCTCCCCAATTGTTCACAGATGGCAAATAACACAATGTTTTTAAACACTCCGTTCAAAACGGATAAAACATTTTTGGCTTCATAAGGCTGTTAGTACAATTGCAGAACATTTTATCAGAATCAGTAGGAGTGCTTGGACAAAGTCTTCTGGTACCCACGCTGATGATGCCAAAATAATTTGAAGATTTAGTTTGCCAGCACAGAAATTACAAGTGTTGCCACATTTTGGTCCATGGAAACCCAACAAGAGGGGAAGCTAGTGACATGGTTAAACAAGTGTGATTTAGTCATAAAAGCCATTATAAAGACTATTATAGCCAGGTTTTGTCAACCGAAAACAGTTTTTTCATCTGGAAACTAAGGTAGGAGACAAAAGTGCAAATATAATTCTACAATTTGTCGATTTTATGAATGCAATAAAACACTGTCTCTGGTACAATGTGTGATGGAAGCTATTTGAAAATGAGTTTAAATGAAAAAATTGTGTTTTTTGTTTAATGCGGCATTAAAGAAACAGCTGAACAAAATGGAGGAAGATGAAACAAAGTTTGATACAAATGTTTAAAGAAAAACAGCAATAAAAAATAAAAGAAGGGGAGGAAGGAGTTAATATGAATACATTAGAGTTAACAAAGGGTTAAATAGGGGTTATAATGAAAACACTTTTTTAAATTAATAATTGGAGGCTGGCAGAAATTGACATAAATCAAGGAAACAACAACAAACAAAAAAATTGATCTGCACAATAGCACTAACAAAAATGTTTTGTAATAATATTACCTGAAAACATCATCATGTTGTTACCATTTATTTAAGAATGAAGCCTACAGCTGCTGTTTTTAAGTTATATTCCTACTGGATATGCTCTCAGTGCTATTCAGCATAATTTAGGGTAATGGCATTCTCACCAGCCTCTGCATTGGACTGGTCCTGAAATAAGGTATAGTATGCAACGAGTGATGTCAATTGTTTCATCAACTCCAAAGTAGATTAGGGACAGGTTTGGGAACTCTGGTTGGAAGATCTTCTCACTTTGGTTAGCAAAAGTGTTTTTCACCTTTAGTCATATTGATAGAATATTGTGTGTTACCTATGGTGGGCAGCCTCACTAGCCATTAGGAATGTTGAGGATATAGGTGGTGGATAAGCTTTACCTGTCAGAATGGCCTAATTATATAATGTATGCAATGGTTCTGTGGAGGTATGTGTACTATGCTTGGCTAAGTGTCCCTCGCAATAATTTGAAAATAATTGAAAGAGACACTTTCAATTGGACTACATACCTGCAGTAGTTTGTCCTTCTTCCCTTAGTGACTTACTGTAGTCTCTTTAAAGAAGGAGGCAGCACTTGATTGATAATACCAATGCCATAACTGAATCATTAGTTTATGATGGACGAGGACTATAAAATAGTAAATGACGTGTAAGTAAAAGGTTGTTTTTTTTTATCTGGAGCCTAATTTATTATTTAGTCATATCTCCCCCATTACAATTGGACTCAACATTTAGTTGTTTTTTTTTTTGCAAATCCCTTACTATACAATATTTAGTTATTCACATGTGATTTTATTTAGCCTGGGGTATATGCTGTACATTGCAGACTCTTGACTACTTCTGACCAACCCAGACTTTATACTGTTCTGTACATTGAACACTCTGCAACACCCCATTGTTTACGCTGTGCTCTACATAACAAAAAAGGATGAGGGTCCACCTATGAAAAGTTTGCCCTGGAACCACCATGAATTTTTGACAAGTAATAGTTTTTTTAATCATATTTCTAATTTCAGTATATTTTATTATAAGTGAGATATTTTATTCTCATCTTACAGTGTTCTAAAGCTGTATTATTTGTTTGAAAGGTTATTAATAAAAGCAAATAGATATTATAGCAACTGACTAAAGTTTTGTTTACGCTGTGTTGAATGCAAAAGAACATTCAATGCAGTGTGATTTTTCTCAGCGAAAGCCGTAGAAAACTACAAGCAAGCACAGTCCAAGTACTGCCGAATAGAATTTAAACCGCAACGCTGCAACTCCCCGCCCCAACCACAGAGTATGAACTGAGCCATTCAGTTCAATAAACAGTTCTACACCTGCACTGGCAGGTCCGCCTGCCAAGCGCCTGCTAAATGAAAAAAATGGAGTGTGAACAAGCGCTTAAGTCACAGTGCATTAATAATTGGAATTTGACTTAAATTCTACTAAATGGACTTGAAAACAGGGTTATTTTCCTTCCAGTATTGAAGGAAGAAAAATCTGCACTGAGTTATTTAAACTATTCCAAACTAGTGTCAGGATTCATTAACAGAAGGAACAAGCACAAAACCTTCACTCAGTGTTTTCATTTTCCAGCATTAACATAATATGTAAAATATGGGCTATTTCAGCAAGCAGTTATTTTGAGCCATTGTACATTTTTATTATGGATGTGGCCTTAATGATTTCAACTGCTTTCTGTTCTATATTTTTATGATAATATTTAATATAAAGATGTTTAGCTAATCTCTCGACTGGTTTTGTTTCTTTACATGCCAGACATAGCACTAGTTTCATCATAAGCCACAAGGAGATGGTATTGTTTGTAGACAATGTATATTTCATCTTCAGCTATTGAGCTCTGTAAAAAAACAGGCTTTTTCAACAATACAAATAATGAGAGCCTGTTAAATAAGTAAAAAAAAAAGGATCCCCTAGCTCCACCTGTTCATACTGTGAAGTTCACACATCACCCCTAGAATTTTGAATATACCAAAGACAGATTACATCATTACCTTGAATGCTTAATCCTGATTACCTTCTTCACTGTTTCTGGGCTTGCTCAGTCATTTAAAACTACTTAAAATGTTTTTATATTTGTATGACTTAATGAAAAAAACAATCCCTCTCAACCCAACACTGTGATGTCTTGGCCTCATTCTTTACTACTATATACTAATAAAAAATAAAATCTTTTTGAAGGAGGTGCTTTTCCCAGGCCTTAAAGCTAGTGGATAAATAATGGCTTTATTTTGTCTCTGGATAACAGAGAAGAAGCAGTGTTGAAATCAAGAGTACTAGTGTGCACAATTCATGGCAATCATCACATCATTAAACTTAAATTTCTTAAGTATTTGAATGGATCACTTCAATAGCAAAACTGCTTTTATTAATCCATCTAACTTGCAATTATAAAAAAAAGTCTTAGAAAAGGCATTTAGTGGTAAGCACTAGATTATGGATGGGTTGGAGAGCACCTAATTAAAATGTCCAGCTCATGATGTTTGCAGTAAAAGTGGTAATGCTAAAAAATATCAATAACATTTACCTGTCATAAAAAGGGTAAGTGATCATATGACCGACCACACATGGACTGACTTTGTATAACCACATTAAATACCCTTGCCTTTAATTTCAGCTGCAGCTAATCAGCTTCTTCCACACTGACTTCCTTATTAAATTAGGCAAAGTGGGTTCAAAATCAATAAACTAACTAGCATTCAGAGTCTCTGTATAGCCATCTTTACTGGCAAACCCTAGTGCATGAGCTAGAACATCTATTAAACACTAATGTGGCTTTTATACAAATTGTACTAAGATTTCTAAACTTCTACACTGTTTTTAATATATCCTTTATAGGAAATATCCACTGCGGAGCAGATTTGGTCCAGAAAAAGTGAGTCTTACAGGGAGGGAACTGCTCATCCTTGACAATCTGATATACTGTTTAAGACATGAAATAATCATCATGGTTTTATTTATACAGCAGGCTATGATCACATTAGTACACACTCTGCTATTCTCAGAACAGCCTCTTCACTATTCAAAGAAGAACTGTTGGCAAGGAAGCCAAAGGTTCCTTTTGTGCGAGTTCCTACACCTTGGAAATGTATTTTAAAACATTGTTTAAAATGTACCTTATCTATTATTATAATAATAATGCAATATTTAAAATGATAACTTATACTGTATAAAGATCAGCGCTAAATGTGCATGGATGGTTGTTGTGTAACTCAATCAGAAGCCTGAATACATTCTCTTCAAGATTGTGAAATTTTTATTCAGAACCTTTTAATGAAACACATGTGTAGACTTCCCCAAAACACATGCTACATACTACCTATTAAATCAATTTCTAGATACAGCTTTGGATTAGAGAGAAATGCAAGTGCAGCAGATGGGTTTTGACTACCCAAAGTTAACAGACCATTTATGTGCATACAATATATTTGATTGTTAACAAAGTTTGTGCCTTCAGCATTTAAATATCTGTCTATAGAAGGTTCCATATGTTCTTTTGGTATGTGAGATACAAGCTTTAGCCTCTGGTACAGTTGTCAACTGTGAAGGGACAATTATATGTTCTCAACGACTGTCCCTAAAATGTGTTTGGCTCTGATGATTAGTGATAACAGCCTGGAAACATAAAAGCCATCTATTTCATTATGCTAAATTTTGAGTTTATCATGTATGAATATTATTGTGAGCAACACTGTCACCAACCCTAGTAGATTCTCCAAATAATTTATGGAGAATAGACCAGATATGCAAAATTGTAGATGTATCTGATGCCAAAGCCAAGGTGGCACTGTGACAGGAAGCAGAAAGAGATCTCCCCAGTGACAACAGATACATCTGTAAAAACATGTGGATGTAATACTTCCAGTATCTATCTAAAAAAATAGCTACAGTTCCATTTTATTTATTTGGGATATAATACATTTATTACATTTTAGAAGAACAGCAAATAAAATAAAAGTATTTTAGTTTTGTAAGTATGCCACAAATGAAACAAGGAAGCATCTGCTTTGCCCATGAAGGTCAAAGCAACATAATTGATTCAATGCCCCCCCCCCCTCCCCCTCCCTCCCCAGCAGCACTTGATTTCCCGACTGAAGCAAAAAAATGATCTGGTATTTTAGGCTATGGAGAAGCATGTGACTCACTCCATATGACAGCACTGGTGCTTAGAATTTACACAGGGGTGGAAGGATTCCTTAGGTATAAGTACGCTCTGACTGGAGAATCTCAGAGCTTATAGAGAGTTGTTGTTCTTTGTTTCCAGAAGCTGCGCAGAGTGCCAGTGCACCAAGAAAATTGGGGCATTAGAGTGAACCTGTTGCTTTGGCTTGATGCTTTTCTTCTGGCATAATGAAAGTTGACAAACATTATTTCCAAGGCATCAAAAAGAGCAGCATGCAGTTGTAGAAGATTAGGGTTTTTCATTTTGACAGAAAGGGTTTCTCCTTGAAAAGCATCTTTCTTTAGCAAGTACCTCTGCGAGAAACCTATGACAGAGGCAGCCACTCTTTGACCCTCAGACTGTTTACTATGTTTGCAGTTGTAATGTTATTGGTACCACACAGACATAGTTCAAGGAAATATGATTCTTCTGCTACTCACTAGTGACATTATGAATGTCCCTAACCCACTTACTTGGTGCAAAATGTCTCAGAAACATTCCTCTCGGGGTGAAGTTCTTGTCATAGGATGTACAAAATGATGGGCACTAGCCACTTTGCTTAGATTTTAAGAGGTGATGTTTAATAGCATGTGCATGAAGATAGAGGGAAGAAGGGTTAAGGGAGGACAGGATACCTGTAGATGCAAATCAAACACAGTTTTGCATGTCTTCTAAACTTTCTGGGTTTCTCTCTAACAGGGCTTTACTGACTGGACACTTAAGCATCAAAGTTGACTTCTTGACAACTGAGGTTTCTGTGTATGCTCAGTCTTAGAATTCAAGGCAGGACGGCAATGGGAAAGTTACTGTGGTGCTTCCCAACTCAGTAGTCACTCACCAACTCTATGTGGGGGACAACTGCATTTCTGCTTCCGCAAGGCCTCACAGCACTCCATGGAAGTCAGTAACTTCAGGGAGATCCCTGCAGCTTCCCTCACCCTTAGGCCCTGAGGCTTACAGACAAGACAGACGGTCATGGGTGAAACCCATGTGCCAGGAATAGCCTCAGATATTTAATAACACTCCCAACATGCATAGCAAGCCCCTAAGCCTGCTGATAGGCCAGGTATTAAATATCTTTAATATGGAATGTTATCTCCAGCACACCCTGCCGGAGCAAGCTTTCCACAGCATGTGATTGAAATAATCACTCCATACTTAGAAAACACTAGCCAGCACACCGCTATGTATAACTAACATCTCACTATCAGAGTTCAAAAACACAAAAAGAATGTAGGAAAATACTACATCCATACATAGTAATATGGTATAATTATCTGTACTTGGTCTTGCATAGTATTCTAGTGCCTGCTGCTTCCTTAACTCTTTCTTCTTCAGGGGGTGGTGTCCTTGACTGCCAGGCAACTTCTGCCACATTGTATTGGTGCTACGGCAGATATGGTGTTGCGATAAGAAGGTCAGTGCTACCAAGGTTGTTTTGGGGTAGTGCCAATCTTATTGACAAGCTTTCATCATGTTTGCAGTCACAGCAGAGATGCTCTTGTTGGAGCAGCAACTCAGGGTGGCCTTTGCATGGAGCCCAAGAACACCACACAACAATGGGTTGGTGAATCAATGAACATGTTGCATGATGCTGCTGCAGAGACTAGCCAATGTAAGTGTTGGTGGAAGGAAGAGGATGCTGTCCATTAGGCAAGATTGAAGTAGATCTAAACTCTCACAAACGATTTCCTAGATTTATAGAGCACTGTAAGTGTTATTTGTTACAAAAATACAATCTTCCCACTTCATGTTTTCTTTCTCTGTGCTGCGCACATCTTGTCGACTCTAGAATATAGACTTTAGATTCTTTTCTAAACAAGGTTATTGCCACTAAAACAATAACATTTTACATATAAAGAGATGATCCTAGTAGGGAGTATTGTTTTAGACAGCAAAGGTTGTGTACCTACAGCCTCCAGGGATGGAAATCCAGCCCTGCTTATAGGAAATGTATGGTGTTTTCTATATGTTTTTATTTATCTACTATTATATTTATTATTATATATTATGATCAGGGGTAGTACAACATTTGCAGATATTTTATTTCATATAAATATTTAATGATTACACCTTACAGGCAGCTGGTGGCGAGGGCGAGTTTGGTACTCCATAGTACAGATAGCTGATTTACAGCTAAGCTGTGAATACAAACCAGAATATTATAATTCACACAAGTAAATGAATCAGCTAAATGTTTCAAAGTAGGCATACAATCACATTGTCAGAGAGATATATGCCCACCTATGGCCCATGCACATAAGTCCAAAAAATATGTATACAAATAGCAAACTTTTAAGGCACCCACTTGAACCAATTAAATCAGTTTACATCAATTTTTATTGGATGTATACTTCAATCAATCAATTAATCAATAAAAGCATAAAAAGGAAGAATACATATACAATACAATAAAAATGGCTACGATGATAACTGTCTCTCCTCATTACATTATCCCAAATGGTGGCACACTTATATCAACCTTATCCGGTAAGTATAAGTAAGAATAAGTAATAATAATATTGTCACATCATTTTACATATTACAGTATACAAAGTTTGATATATTACAGTCTAGGTGTTCAGATGGGCTTCGACTCTAAGCGTTTCTCAGTATAATCTGCTTAAAGGAGAACTATGGGGTCAGTGTTTTTCCCCATAGTTCTCCTTAGGGTAACGGGAGGACACAAACTAGCGTCCTCCCGTTACCCTAAGCTCAGTATACCGCGAGCTACAGCTCACGGTATACTGAGACGCCGCAGCCAGATAGTAGGATGAGGCGTGCTGAGGATACATGCACATAAGATTAAAAAAAACAATGGCCACCACTAGAGATATTTTTTTTTTACTTTGATAACACCTATCATATCCACAGGTTTTTCCAACAGTTATAGGGGTTTTTTTTGCCTTCCTCTGGATCAACAGTGGGTAGCTGTAGGCATAGCGTTCTGTTTAGGCTTTTCTTTTTTTTTTCTCTCTCCGTATCGCTATAGGTTCAACTCGATGGACTTGTGTCTTTTCTCAACCCGACTAACTATGTAATATCAGTCCGGTTGAACTGGCAAATCAGCAAAATGTGGTAATATAGTGTCTGAAGAGGTTTTTTTGGAGGGGGTAAGGGGGCTCTCTAAGCTTCCTTTGTCCATTTGTCAAAATTCTAAACTTTCTCTGTTCTTGGAAATGGTCAAGATGATGAAAATAGAGGGGGAAATGCCTTTTGCTAATATAAAAGTAAATCAATAATATATTATCATATTCCTTTTTTTCCCAGAAGCAGATGTAGAAGAGAGGACATGTGATTATGGAGCATAATGTGATTTTTTAAATGGAGTGATTTTGATGATTTAGCCAGTCTCCTGGTATGTCTACTGAATTGTGATAAAACTCTGAGTATCTGGAATTCCAGGAAGAATGTGCATAAAAATACATAACTAAATGATTGGATGCAGATGAGAAAGTGTGCTAAAGATGACTACAACCACAAAGGGTAATTCCCTTCTTCTTTCAGAGATTCCTTACCATGCTGTGGTCACTATGTGTGGTAAGTTCCTGGAATATTTTTGTATACTTGTCACCCCCTGTGTTCTTTTCAAAGAAGAGATCCACACACTCAACATCAAGCAAATAGTCATTGGCTTGTCTAGTCGAATCCTAAATATAACACTGGAAATCTATACTGGGCAACAGTTTAAACTTTAAAGGTAATAAAAATGGTGGTTAGCATGGTTAACAATGCTTCCTTGCAACATCTAGTTTCCTTTTAGTTTACTATCATTGTAAGTAATAAGGTCTTTAATGATGGTAAAATAAATTTTCATGTCCCAAAATAATCCAGAAAAACTTAAAAAAGGATCTCCATTATTTAAAATAGACCACTGAAGGAATTTCATGTACAAAACCCAACTGAATTTACTGAAACTGATATGCAGTCAGATAAACGTAGTACTAACAAACCCCATTTCCATAGTCTTACCTCCACTTTCCTGGTACAACAGCTGTGCAGGAATTCTAAACATGACTATGCAGCTCTATAGGCACCAGTGTTAGACCTGCTGCTCAGTAATGTACCAGATCCAGTCAGACACTCCCCCTCTTTGTCTGTTTGAGGACACACGATAAGGGGATGTGGCTGTTTCTCAGCTATGGCAGCACAGAGCACTGGGTGAGGAGGACAGCAAGCATTTTCACTAAAAGAAAAAGGTATTTTAATGGACTTCCAAGTAAAAATCAGATAAAAAAGCATGTATAAAGGGATAAAAAGGTATGAAATGTCGATTGGGCTTTTAAGAGCTTCACATTAGCTTATTGGTTAGCATGTCTGCCTTGCAGCACTAGGGTCCCTGATTTGAGTCCTGACCAGGTCACTATCTGCAAGGAGTTTGCATCATGTTCTCCCTTTGCTTGTGTGAGTTTCCTCCGGGTACTCCAGTATCCTCTTACACTCCAAAGATACGCTGGAAGGTTAATTGGCTCCTGTCAAAATTGGCCCTAGAATGTGAGATAAAGACCTTAGATTGTAAGCTCCTTGAGGACGGAACTAACACAATAAAGCCTTCTTAGAACAGAAGGTACTCACATGTCTCATTCCATCACATATCCTAAAAAAAAAAAGAAAAATATTCCTCATTTTGTTTATAGCCATGCACATCCTTGCTTTATGCCCGATGGCTAACTGAACATCCAAAGCCATTGGTGTATAGTACAGATACAGCCTAATATTATAGTGCCATTTATTCAAAAACTGCATACAGATGTCCCAGGCTTGTTGGCCATCATCAATGCAGAGTATGCAAACCATGGCTACTATAGAGTGAATACCTTCTGTTCTAAGAAGTCTCCACTGTGCTTTTGTAATTTAAACAAACCCATTTTAGACCACAAAGCAAAATTACAGATCTAGCCCATCAAACATATTTAACCTAAAATGTAAATAGCATATGATTCCAGCACAGACAGAAGCCACTTGGCTCTTGCATAATGCAAATGCTTCTAGCTGTAGAGCTGGAAACAAATGTAAACGTATAGGATATTTTCATGTGAAGAAATAGTTTTAAAGCTGCTTAGATGGCCATGAGTAGGAGCCTGGCTTTTCTTTGACAGAAAACAGAGACATGACATGAGGGCAGTCAGGTTATATTTGATTTACCATCTAAGTGCAAGTATTTGCATTTTTTTCAAGCCTCCCCATTGATAAATGACTTACTGACCTTAACATATTAAAAGTTCCACTGTGGGCCTGCAAGGAGTTTGAATACAATTATTTGTGCTTTTCTAAAAGCAGCTATTATTGCTAAAGCTGTTTGCTTTTAAAATAGATATAAAATCCAGGATGTTATTGCAATAAATTATTTAGACTATGCTCTAATCCCTCTTTGTATACAGAGTAAACAGGCAAAGCTTAGAAAAAAATCATGTGTGAATTTAATGCATGCGTAGATATTTTATGTAATGCAGTACCCAGACATTCATTGAAAAAAAAATATGTTGAAGGTACAAAAATAATGTTAGTTGATATTTATGTTTTTCAAAAAGCAATATAAGTTAACGTTATATCTATTATTATTATTATTATACAGGATTTATTTAGCGCCAACAGTTTGCACAGCGTTTTACAATATAAGGAAGACATTACAATCACAATACAATTCAAGACAAGATGGTAAGGAGGGCCCTGCCCGTGAGGGCTTACAATCTAAAAGGCAGGGGCAAGTGATACATGAGGAGGTAGCTGTGCGGGGATGAATTGTTTGAGAAAGTGATAGTTCAGTGGTTAGTTTGAGGTGGATAGACTTCCCTGAAGAGATGAGTCTTAAGGGATCGCCTAAAGGCAGTCAGAGATAGACAATAGACGGACAGGTTGGGGTAGAGAGTTCCATAGGGTGGGAGAGACTCTAGTGAAGTCCTGGAGGCGAGCATGGGAGGAGTTGACGAGGGAGCTGGAAAGCAGGAGGTCTTTTGAAGAGCGGAAGGGAAGGTTTGGGTGATACTTTGAGACAAGGTTTGAGATATAGCCAGGGGCAGAGTTGTGGATTGCTTTGTAAGTGGCTGTTAATATTTTGAATTTTTTCCTTTGGGCTATTGGAAGCCAGTGCAGGGATTGGCAGAGGGGGGTTGCAGACACTGAGCGGTTGGTTAGGTGAATGAGTCTAGCAGCAGCATTCATGATAGACTGAAGGGGGGATATCCTGTGTAGAGGTAGGCCAATGAGGAGGGTGTTGCAATAGTCAAGACGGGAGATAACAAGTGAGTGGATGAGCAATTTTGCAGTTTCATTGGTGAGAAAGGAGCGTATTTTGGAGATGTTACAGCAGTGGTCTGCAGTGAGCTTCAGATGGGATCTTGGTTAGCTAAATAGTGTATCTGTTTGCAGAGGTGAAAAACTTAAGAAAAAAGAGAAAGATGGGGTTACTCGAAGTACAGATAAACTGGGTAATAAACTGAAACAAAATTTATGGTATGACATACATGATGCAGGCATCTAAATTAGCTATCACTTAAAACATCACTGATAAGCAGACTTAAAGGGACATTAAACCCTCAGATTTTTTAACATAAACCAATACTGTAATGTGTGCCTTACTGTAATCCATGGTTGTTTCCCTTCTCTTTGCTGCTCTTCCTTTTAAATCCTCATGTCTTCTCATGCTTGGGGAGAACTTCCCTTCTCAGCTCAGGGCCTCTTCCTGTAGTGCTGGCTCAGGTTTCAAGCCTATACAAACGTATAGATATTTGCAAGAACTTGCGCTAATGGAGAGTAAAAAATATTATATTAAATGAATAATTATAAACCCAGAACCAAAAAATGATTTCTATGATTTTTTAAAAGTTATTCTAGAAGGGTACGAGAAGCTGCTGGACTAAGGCACTCGGCCGCTATAGTAAAGATGTGTTTAAGTGGTACAGCGCTAAACGTCCTTCGTTGATGGATATGCGAGAGATCAGAACGTTATGATCAAAGGTTTGGAGCATTCATATGAAAAAATTTGTAAAAATGTAAAAGATGTATCAAAAAAGTGTCAATGACATCTATATAAATAAAGTGAAAAAACTAGCAGTGTGTAAAAGGATATTAGTCCAAAATAAAAAGTCAAAAAAACAACAACAAAAACAACTGTTCAGTGGATTGTAAAAAATATCAAATATAAAACCTGTGTTTAAAATCCTAAAACGTGTAAGAAAGTATACACAAGTATGTGTCATGTGTAAATAAACATGTAACAATAAAAAAGTGTAACAATGAAAGAGGTAACACAGAAATTAAATGCAACACTCAATGTGCAAATATTAATCCAAAGATTGGTAATTAATAAGCATATATATATATATATGTGTGTGTGGGTAGTCAAGATTGACTAAGTCTTTCAAAGTCTTAAACCCCCATAAATGTAAAGCAAACTTCCACAGTGAAATCAAGTGCGTTTTCCAATTCAGTGATGTGTCCAACGAATATCCAGAAAAGAGGACCAGGAAAAATCCCCTCAAGGGAATGCACTCACCGGATCAAATGATGTTAAACAACAATCCACTGAACAGTTGTTTTTGTTGTTGGTTTTTTTTTACTTTTTATTTTGGACTAATATCCTTTTACACACTGCTAGTTTTTTCACTTTATTTATATAGATGTCATTGACACTTTTTTGATACATCTTTTACATTTTTACAAATTTTTTCATATGAATGCTCCAAACCTTTGATCATAACGTTCTGATCTCTCACATATCCATCAACGAAGGACGTTTAGCGCTGTACCACTTAAACACATCTATACAAACGTATACACAGACACCGTGTATCCATTCCTGAGACAAGGCAGTCTGGTGCAAAACAGAAGTTCTGCAGAGCATGAGAACAGATACAGATTTAAAAGGAAGAACAGCAAAGAGAAGGGGAACAACCATGGATTACAGTAAGGCACACATTACAGTATTGTTTTATGTTAAAAAATCTGAGGGTTTAATGTCACTTTAAAGGAGAACTATGGGGTCAGGGCTTTTCCCCATAGTTCTCCTTAGGGTAACGGGAGGACACAAACTAGCGTCCTCCCGTCACCCTAAGCTCAGTATACAGCGAGCTACGGCTCGCGGTATACTGAGACGCCGCAGCCGGAGCGGATCCCGACATCGATGTCGAGATCTGCCCAGCTGCGTGAGTGACAGCTGGCTCTGCCTATCTAGAGGCAGAGCCAGCTGTATCCGCCCCCTCCCCCGTCCGTTCCGCCAGTCAGCGCTGGCGGAGCGGGGAGGGGGGAATCCATCCCCTCCCCTGTCACGGCAGAGAGCCGTGACAGGATCGAGAACTGAGCGAACAGAGGCATGTGTTCGCTCACCTCCCGATCTACTGAGCTGACCTGTGACAGTCTCATTGCCACAGGTCGGCTAGAACTATGAGGTGAGTGAAAAGCACTCACCTCATAGTTCTCCTTTAAAATATCTAAAGTCAAAACAAAATTATTTGTCTTAGATAGGATTGGGACCAAGTTTTTTTGCCATATGTGTTTATTGAGGAGATTTTCCCTTAACTTTCTGAACCTACAAACACAACAGGAAGTGAGAGAAAATCGCTCCCGAGTGAGGGAAATCCTCTTTTAGACAGTTGTCACTGTAACAAGAGTCTCCATTGGATGATTTCTCATCTATACAAGTTTTAATAATGTATTTTTTAATTATTAATTTATTTTTTACTGTTGGGGGGCACGGTGAAATATCTGGGGTCTAAACAGACCAGAAACATTTCCCTTTTGAAATAGAAAAAGAAATTGAGGACACAGAGTCCTCACTCTCTTTTTCTGCAGCCTCAGCACTCAATGAATGGAGAGCACTCCGTACAGAGGCTTCCCATTCATTCAGAAACTGTTGATAATAAAATATTTACTATCACCAGTTTCTGAATGGGGAAAAGCCTCTGTATTGAGTGCTTCTCCCCATTGAGAAATTCATGAATGAACATGAAGTGATGTAAATCACATCCTGTTCATTCATAACTTGGGATATATAGTACTATGTGTCCCCAGTTATTTACAAACACTGGAGTGATCAGACGATCACTCCAGTGTTTGTGCTGCACACAGAGGATCGGTAAATATCAATGATACTTACCGATCCTCCGCTCGGCCACGCACAGAGCCGCTGTCATCCTAAAACTGACAGGATGACAGCGGCTCTGCTCTCCTCCTCACCGTGATCGAGCTGCTCGCTCCACCGCCTCCCACACGCCGGCCATTTGTATTCGGGTCCCCGCTGGTGTTAGTTCCGCCACTGCTTCCAATATATGTCATTCAACCTTATGTTGGACACTGAAGTTTCTGTGTTTCTGTTACGTAAGAAATAAAAGACTGTCCTTTTTATGTTACAGCGGCTTCAAGACTGGTTCCTAAGCGCTCGCCATTTGTGCTATCCTCCCCAAATATCACAGATGATAAAATGAGAAACTGGTTCCTCTTTACAGAGACCTTCATGGCAAAAAATGTATTAGACTTTCTAATAGAAGTAATAACTGCAAGATAGACATGAACAGCACAAACTACATCTAATCATTGATGAGAAATCTCCATACAGTGAACTGGGACCAAGGGATAGAAGCACGATGTCCTGGTTGAGGTATAAAGCAGAATCCACTTTAGGAAGAAAAGAGGTGCTGGGACCTAACAACACTACCCTTTTCTTGTTGAATATCAGAAAAGGTTCTTCGGCAGACAAGGCAGCTCGCCCAGATACAAGCAGCCTTGTGTGTAAGAGTAGAAAGGGGAATATTTCTGATAGCTTCAAAATGCAGTTTTGAAGAGCCAAAAGAACCAGTTTAGATCCCACAGAGTTACTAGGGGTTGTACAGGTGAGGCTACATGAGAGACACCCTGTACGAAGGTCTTAACCAAGGAATGGAAGAATGGTCTTTGGAACTAGACATCAAGAAATGTGTCCCTTGATTGTACTCAGGGTCAAATGTTGATCCAGGCCAGATTGCAAAAAGGTCAGGATTTATCTCATAGAGTATTTTTGAGGGTAACATTTTTTGCCTTGGCACCAGGCTAAGTATGCCCTCCGTGTGCAGTAATAGGTCTTACAGGAGGTAGACTTCCTAGCTTTCAGAAGCATGGGAATAATCGATTCAGAAAGGCCTCTATCTCTTGAAGCCATGCCATCAAAACAAGGACAGGGAAGCAGGGTAGTGAACCATTCCTCGGGACAGAAGATCCAGTCAATATAGAAGAGTCCACAGGGTCTCCTCCAGGAGTAAGATAAAGTTAAAGTACCACATCCATCTGGATTAATTTGGTGCTATGAGGATTACTGAAATACCCTCAATCTTGATCCTGTGGAGCAGTCAAGGAAGAGGTTTCAGAGGTGGAAAGGCATAGAATAGGCTGTACTGATTCTAAGGAGCCACTAGAGCATCCACTGCTACTGCCAGAGGATCTCTGCACCTGAACACAAACTTGTTCAGGTTAATGTTAAATCTGCAGACCAGAAGATCCATATCTGGAGTTCCCCATCTGTAACAGGTCTGAGTGGCTGAGGTAATCTGATTGCCAATTGTCCACACCTGGATGTGAACGATGGACAAGACTGGAATGTAAAGTTCTACCCATGACAAAATTCTTTCTGCTTCTCTTGCTGCAGCAAGACTTCTGGTTCCTCCCTGGTGGTTGATGTATGCCACTGCTGTGGCATTGTCTGGCTGAATCCAGATCACATGGCCCTGCAGTCAAAACGTCTAGTGTTGAAGAGACAACTAAACCACTCAAAGCTCCAGTATGTTGATAGGGAGATTAGTTTCTTTCCACACCCAAGTCCCCTGCATTAACAAGGTTACTAGGAGTCCTCAGTCTATCAGGCTAGCATCCATCGAAAGAATCATCAAAGAAATTGAAAGTAATCATTTCCCTGATTCCAGGGCTGAATTACTGTGTCCACAAATGAGAGATAACCTGATTTTGGGTGTCAGGTACAGCAATGAAACCAGAGATTGCAACATCTTGTCCCACACAGAATGCTGAGTTGTGAGGGTCTGGAGCTAAAATGGGCAAAAGTGTCTGACTCAAATGAGGTTTCTTTCAAGCCCAGGACCCTCATGCAGAATCGCAGAGTTGGACAGTTCCTGAACTAAAGAGTCCAAACTTGGGAGTGAAGAGCTTGGATTTTCTCTTGAGCTGTATCCAGAATAAGACCCAGTAACTCCAAGCAATGAGTGGGTTCCAGTGCAGCTTTCTGAAGGTTTAGGATTCCATCAAACCTTTGAAGGGTCTTAACTGTCCACATCACATTGTCAGAGTATGTGACAAATGTTCCCCTCAACAGGAAATTATCCAGGTATCCCACAATGGGAATGCCATGGGAGCATTTTAAGGCTACCACTGAAGTTAGTACGTTGGCCCTCAGGGCGTGGAAAACAGACCAAATGGAAGGTCTACAAACAGGTAGTGTTTTGTGCCCACAGCAAAGTGCAGGTAGCGGTGCACTGGAAAGATATGGACATAAAAGTAAGCATCCTTAAATCCAGAGATTAGAAATTCTCCCTAATGGAGGGAAGCTATGAACGACCTGGTGGATTCCATATGAAATCATTTAAGGCTTTTAGATTCAAGATGGGTTGAATGCCCTTCTTGGGTCTCAGAATGGTGAACAGTTTTGAGTGAAAACCTTAAAATCTTTACACCTCTGGAACAATGGCAATAATATCTGCCAGAGCAGCGTGGAGGTCTGCCAGCCTGACCAGAGATGTAGGTAGGTTGGACAACCCAAATTTGAGAGCCCAAGGTTCGCAGTTGATAGGGGTCCCTGGCTTAGGTCTGGTTTTGAACTGGGAGGCCTGGGAGAAACAAAATAAACTCTTCCTGGCTTTCTTGGCTTCTTTTGTTGGGGTAACAGAGTAATCTTTCCAAAAGTGACATACAAACCCAATTCCCAAAAAGTTGGACGCTGTGTAAAATCTACATAAAAACAGAATGCAATCATTTGCAGATCTAATGAACCCATATTTTATTCACAATAGAAAATATAAAACATATCAAATGTTTAAACTGAGAAAATGTACTATTTGAAGAAAAAAAAAAGGTACTTTTGAAATTGATGGCAGCACTGCGTTTCAAAAAAGTTGGGACAGGACCATGATTACCACGGTGTAGCATCACCTTTTCTTTTAACAACACTCAGTAAAGGTCTTTTTTTTGCATTTTTGTTCCACAGACCAGCATTCTGCATTCTCTGTATATTCTTAGATAGGAGATTTATATTGGAAAAAGACAACCAATATACACTAAGCGCTGTATACAATAGTGTAATGCCACAGGCATAAGCTATAAACACTTCATAATTGAATATCAGTTAGGAGCAGGTTCCTCAGACATAGTCCATTCCCCTAAGGTTTGACAAATTGAGATGACAGCTATACCTATACATAGCGGGACCTGCAAGTATAAACAAGGATTTGGAAAGGAGATCCAGACGTTTATCAGCCTCATCCTTAAACAGTGGGGCATTCTCAATAGGAACAGTCAGTGTTTTGTTAAGGCCTCAAATGGCTGAATCCACAGTGGGGACAGTCCACTTTTCAAGAAAAGCCTTCTCAAGCAGATATTGATCAGAAAAATGTTTTGAAGGAGAACATTTATCAAGGTCTCCATACGGAATATGTTCAAGTAAAGAGTGTACTTATATAGTTTGGAGTCATAGAACCTTTTTAGGAAACCCAGACCAGCAATAGTAGTAGTATCAGCTGCAGCTGTTTCAGTTTTAGGTATGCTTGATTGGGTTAATAAGACATAAACCGGTATCTGTAAGCCTGGGAGCTATATCAGCTGAGGCTCCTCAGGAACAAACTGATCCAGAACAGATTTATGAGATCCCATCTCACAGCCCATATGCAGCAGAAGGATCAAATACTGCTACAGCTGTAAGAATGTCAAATAAGATAGCTGAATTTTAAGTCAGCTATCATAGTATTGATTTTATTTATAAAATGTAACATAGCTGTAAAGAACTCCATCCTGGATAAGGATGGAGGAGGGGGTCACACTAAAAGGTGCTATGGAAGACTCAGAAAAGTGTGTGTTCTCAAGTATGGGACAATGATCCAGGATATCAATGTCAGTTTCCTGAGGAGGGATGCTGCAGACCACCCCTGAACTGTTAGTGGTTTTTGAGCTTTAGAGGCCAGCAGGACCACTACCCTTGCATTTGGGATCAGAGCCAACATGTTGCACTGCTAGACTGAGGCAACTTCATGTAAGACAACAAGTAAAAACCTTGGGTTCTCACAAATCAACTGCTGTGAGCACGAGAGGTATATAATGGCTTGAGTGACGGAGCCACTGTAAGTGGCAGAAAGGACAAACTGAGGTAAGTACTGTGCATGACTTGCCAATAAAGCAATGGCAGGAAGAACTACTTTACAGTGGGAGCAATAGTAGTGTATTATTAGTAGTATAGTGTTTGCACACAACTCTGTAGCTAGTGACTCCACACTAATTTGTCCTGCATGTTAACCTTTTCCTTGGAAACCAATGGCACAGGGAAAATAATGGTGGAGCTTAACAGTGGTAGGATTGATAGACTGCCATGTTCATTTGTATAAGGCTGGAGGGTCCTTAGAGATTTACCATGATCCTAACACAGTGTACAAGGAACTGGGGAGTGTTACATGCAGAGCCCAGTGCCCAAAGGTCACATTCCAGGTTATCTTCACTCTGCCTATAGGCATACCCACAAGTGAATTTTCAGAGACCAGGTACCAGAAGCTAGGAAAAGATCTCTGCAGCTAACAAACCAGTACATTACATGTCTGGGGAGTGCCACACGCAGAGCCCAGTGCCCAAGTGTCAGATGACAGACAGGTCCTGCAATCTTTGATGCAGAGGGGTCCAGGAACAGCTTCCAAGGCAGTGCTGAGGATTAGCCAATCCAGATAGCTGCATAAAGAGTTGAGCTCAGCAGTGTAACAACAAGTCTTGATTGAAGAAGAAAGAGATCTTCAACAAAGAAAAAGGATGCAGAGCGGCAGTGTGGGGGTGGAGACAGGTGTCAGCTGTCACAGAAGGATGAGCCAGTGGGGTGGAGGAGGAGGAGTCAGCTGTCAAAATAGACTGAGCTCTCCTCCCTGCACCGTCCGCTCTGCATCCTGTGAAGGCAAGTCAGGACAGAGAGTGAGTACAATCAGTCAGCGATCAGCAATCACTAACCTCTTTGAGGACATAGTATGTTTACTATGTCCCCAATTATGAAGGAATAGAAAGTGCTATACATCTCTTCCTATTCATTCATGATTCAGAAAAAATAAATACAAGTAAAGTATATTTTTTTTTTAATTAAAAAGTTTAGAAATTTTTTTTTCGGTTTCGGCTTGATTTTTTTAATTTTCGATTTTGGTTTCAAAGTTTCATTTTGGTGCACCTCTAGTTATAATCCTCCTTTACTCTATCCAATCCTAAAAACATTTTGGCTTCAGTTCTACTTTAAGTTTCGGTTAAATGCATACTTCTGGGAATGAAAGTCCTAATTGTAGAATGTTCTATCTCATGAACAATACATTTTACAGTCATAAAGGGAGTGAACAGCGGCAAATATTCCCTTCAAACATTTCTTTATATATATAACAAAATCACACCAGGACAAACACAAGTCAACTAAATAAAATGTTTATAAAAACTTTAAAAAAGTACAATAATCCCTACGTTGCTGCTTTATGCCAGTAAAACTCAATTCAACTCAACAAATATATAGATCACTATCATTGCAATATTTTGGTCTTTTAAAAGGGTAATTAATTATCGAGTGTAATCAATTTGAGCCCTTACGTACAGGAGAATTATATTATGGGGTGGTTCTGAATGCTACAATGGCTTATTCTATAATACAGTTCTAAGAGCAATGCTGATGTGCCTAGTTCAGTAACAGTTCAGTAACCCATAGCAACCAGCTTGGTTGTTATGGGTTACAGCACTTTACAACTTATCTTTCCAAGGAAGACCACTAGACTAATCTCAATCCTCAATCTAAATCTGAGATCAGGTCAGATGCCAGTGGTCTAGTAATGATCTGGATACTATGGAAGGCTCCTTTATTAAGAAACCCTCATCATTAGAGGAGAAAACATTACCAGCTGTGTTCTGAGACCCAGCTAATGTGGACTGAACTTCCTAAGCACTCACAGTAGGGAGATGGTTCGCATAATCTTTAGGGCTCAATTCACCAAAAAAAGGGGCAGCAATTATTTATAGCTAAGTCAGAAGAGTTATGAAATTAACAGACTCATGGATCAAATATAGATCCTTATCCTTGTGTTAAGGCTTTATTAATTCAGCCTATAGTGTCTTTCAAACCAGTGAGTTAAAGAGAAACTACAACCTCTTATCCCTCGCAGTCAAGGAAGGTGCCATCTGAGCCTCTATTTGGATTGCAATTGCCGTGGTGCTAGACATGTGACCTGCTATGACACCAGCCATTCGAGGGCTTGAATGTTCAGTTGAGAGATGAAAAAGGCACAATGAAAACCTTGACAGCTGTCATGGCTTAAAAGTACCTATTTTGGGAGACCCCTAAATTGGTGGGTAAAGTTCCTCTTTAAGTTGGCAGGTTTTTTTAAATATGAGAACGTACTGAATGGTGGCAAAAACCTACCCATTGTATACACCTATGAATATTATTGATATTTTTGATAATCCTTACAAAGATGATAAATCGTGTTCTCCACAACATATATAACTGTACTTCTGAAACCCATCCTAGAGCCTCCCAGCTATTGAAAGTGACCCTGATGCCACCACAGCTCAGGAATATGGTAATATCGGTCATTGTTCTTCTCTCCATTAACCTAATATTATTCTGGAGCTTTCCTGTTTCCCAGATTTTTGATAACCTTCAGAACACAATCACTCAAGGTGTGGCCTTTTAGCAATGAATCTCTATGACATCACAAATGGTTTTGATATCCTATTGGTTGTGCTTGAAGCAAAGGTTTAGCAACACATGAAAAAATTTAAATTTTGAACCAATGATAGCTTGGCTGCTTATAAATCACCCTCTATGCTAAATACAGTAAAGCAAAAAAATACTGTTTAACATTCTAAATTTTAGCCACTGGTGAGATTGTGTTTATATGAGATGGTCCAAAAAAAAAAAAAGGCATTGTTTGGGAGGCTTATGATGATGGCTCTGGGACAGGCTTCTTTAATAAACAGCGCATAAAAAAAGTGCACTAGCACATAGCAACCAATCCCAGTTCAATTTATTGAAGTCATGCCACGAGTAAGCACAAAATGGAATCAGATTGGTTGCTATAGATACTACTCTTTGTACATAGTGCTTTGCAGCTTGTACTGTTTTATTGAATAAGGCCTTATATCTCAGTTCCATGACAATCCTCCAGTGGAAGCTTTGGTACTTCAGCTCATACTCCAACCACCAATGGAAAAATGAGGTTTAAATATATCTAAAGCCAAAACTTTTATTTTTATTTTAGATAGAACACGGGAGGATTAAAACCCCTGTTATGATTTTTGTAATCTGTGTCCTTTTGGGGGAGATTTTCCTTCACTTCTTGTTCAGTAGACAAAACAGGAAATGAGAGTTAGAGATTGATTTATCAAAGTTGTTAAGAATCTTCACCCGAAAAAATTAATTTCATTTATCCAATTCCTTTTGGAAACCTGCTTTCCATATGACTTCATAATTGAAGTAAATATTCACACATTTTATTGAGTGAAGATTTTTTAACTCCTTTTGTAAATCCACATCTAAATTTCTCCAAAGTGCCTATTCACACCAGATACATAGGGGATGTGCTGGACCTTTTTTCCAGCGCAGCCCCAACACATAGACATGCAGTTTGCTTTGTTTTAAATGAACGCAATTCACACGAGTACGTTGCAGTGGTGTGTCCTGGAAAAACGTACAGCGTGCTTTTTTTTTTTAGCGCAACATGGTGTGGTGCGGTACAATTGCATCGCACCCTGCTGTGCTGATAGAACTTTAATGAAATGTCATTCGTGACATTTCAATAAGGTTCTAGCAAAACAATAAACAGTGCAATGCGCCAGGATCAGCACATCAGCACTGTGCCTGCACACCAACAGCTGTGTGTTTACCCCTAAGGCTCCATTCACACCAGGGCAGATGCATTTCAAATTTTAAAAGGGCATTTTGGGGCGTTTTTGGGCAGTAGGCGGTTCTGATCTCGTGGAGTCGCGCGATCGCGTGAACGGTCCCCATAGGAATGTATGGGATCGTTCACGTTGCCGGTTTAGCGCGGACAAATCCGCACGACCGAACCGCCCTGGTGTAAACGGGGCCTTAAACAGTTGCCACCAGGACAAATGTCCCTTTTCGGCTCTATTCATGTTCTGATAAAAACTTGAAATTTTTCTAATTTTTGCTAACTTTCATTACTGGTAAAAGGTCACCAGGACAAACAGAGAAGTGAATCTCCGTAGCGGGGGAGACATGTCAATACAAACCTGAGAGGGGTTCTAACCCCTCATTGCTCTATCTAAAAACTAGTCCAAATGTTTTGGCTTTCGACACATTATTTTATACCGAGTGACATCATTGCTAGGTTTCTGTGCTTCTCCATGCAAAGCAACCAGATCTTGGCTGGTGGGAGGGTCTTGCAGGGTGCAGTACATGTCTTCCTAAAAACATCACAGCACCCTGCCTCGGTACTAATCTTAAGAGCCATCAGTCCTGATGCAACCAGTGGGCTGGCTCTTGGGAGGAGTTTTACAGATATCAAAATGCCTTGATGAGAGGATGTCAGTCTGGAGGAATGTGTATTCCCAGATAGGCTACATTTGCATGCAGACCACCCTAGGTAACACACACATACTGAGTCCCTAGGTAACATTGATACTGATCCTCTATGATTGAAAGAATTGAAAACCAATTAATGAAAGTGGGGGCAAGGACAGTCAGGAGTTGTGCAAAGCGCTAGATAATGCTTGATGTCCTCCAGCCAGGAAATTAGTCAGACTCATAGCATGCCGTGAAATCACCATAAACATTTCAGTACAGGAGAGGAGTCTGTCCAACTTCGCAAGACTGAAGTGAATGCTGACGCTCAGCTTTAAGATCCTATTCCTATTTTGCTGCAGTGATATGCATTGAAAAATCCTATTCTTTCCTGTGGGTCTAGTTCACATCTCCGCAGTTTATTGTGAAAGGGGAATGGAAACTATATGGCTCCATTCACACATTCGCATGTGCGTTACCACATATGCTGCAACGCATGTGGATCAATGGGAATCCAGCCTAAGGCTTGCCAGTGACCTATCAGTTGCGTATTACTGCAACATATGGAAGGGCACCCTAGAAGGCATGTACAGTAGCTGCTAGCATATAACTGTGTACCACAACACACATAGGGACTCATTTATAAATGTCCTGTGCTCCTAGTGCCCATAGATAGTGCTGAGGAACATAGGAAATCACTTTACTCCTTAGTGCCATCTAGTGGTGCTAGTGCCGTGTGAACGACATCCACCCATCTATATATGCTGGGCAGGGCATTTATAGACCAGCCCCATAATGTTCATTATGGTATGCTGTGTGACCAGATGCACTTTTTATGCGGTATGGTGTGCTGCCAGCTCATTCAATATGAACGGGCTGCCTTAACGCAAACAAAAAAAATGTGCATAGACCTTAGGTGTGAAAGTGTTGGATAGAACCATCTTTGTTGTCTATAGCAACTACTGGTATACTTCCTCTGAAAGGGAATGACATGAAAGGAAACCTCTGGTTCCTATGGGCAACACAGTCCCTTGGACAACTTTCATAGGTGAGTCCCATTAAGGCCATTACACTCAAACAGGAACATTTTTAACATAAATCCTCTCCACGCTTCACAATCCATCTGGCTAATTTCTTAGATAAACAAACAACTTCGACATTATTGAAAGTGGAATAAAACTAGTAGCTTAGTAATCCGTGCAATATAAAAGAGAAAAAAAAAACAACTAAAATCAACTACAATATCTTGTAGTAAACAAAAGGTTATAACGTGCAATAGTGCAATTTTCTTCTTTTCTGTTCCACCAATGCAAATCTTTGTATAAAAGTCCACAGAGTTTTATATTCATCATCCTGCTAGTCTAACTCTGTGTTTGTCTTGAGTTGCTGTTTTTATTGCCATTTTGTGCCACAGAAGACTTGCTTTTTCGAGGGCGACGAAGTTTCTGATCCCAACGCTGGAAAAAATGGAAAATATGAGGAATTACACACAGGGGATCCTGTTATTGTTTGCAAGATTCTGTTTACCTCCATCCCGAAGCACAACACATTCTGAAGCCATTGTTGTTAGGTTTGGGTAGTCTGAATTTATTAGAACCTCAGTTTTTGCAGGTTCTACATTGCAGCCTGCATTTTGCAAAATACAGGCCGCGGTGTAGAGTAACGTAGCTGTTTATAATATATCCATTATCTGTTCTCCATTATTAATAAGCTCCTTAAAATGATAATATAATTTAATAAATTAGTTTTATGTAAAAATTACACTCAATCCACTAAGCTATTCCAGATGTTTTTTGCCATAATAATCATTATTTTGAACCATGTTATTGTTATCTTTAGCTCTAATTGGCTTTCATTGCTGGAAATACTAATTCTTATGGCAAATAATAATTTTAGCTTAGTGAAGTGAGCCTGTTAGGACCTATTTTTTATCGTATGATAGAAAATATGCGAAGTGTGTTTTCAACAAACAATGTTTTTTTGCTGAAGAAGATTTATGCAAGTAACTAAATGTAGCAGTCTTTTATTTTCAGTAAGCACATGTTTTAAGTTATTATTGCACTATCTACCATTAGCTTGAGAAGAACTCAAGGCACTATCTACCATTAGCTTAAGTAGGCAATGGACATTTTAAGCATTAATGTCCTCAATATGCATTATGCAGTAGATTAGCATTAAAGTGGAACTCATAAATCTATTTGGTATCATGCTTCCCTGAATAAACTTTTCTTAAGCAAATATTTTTTTTTTGTAAATCTGTTGCATCGCTTCCTGCCAGAAACAATGTTTTCTGTTGCAGGCTGGCAACACTAACCCACTCCTTCACAAAAAGCAGCAATGTTGTCAGCTGGGTATGTGCACTTCTTCACTTGGCAATTGGGCTTCCAATCTCATAGACCTGATAAGTAGCCTAAAAGGCAACTGAAGGAGAGTGCAAGGCTACTTAGTGTTGTTATTGGCAGTATTTTCAGGAAATAAACTTTGCAACAGAATAAAAAAATTGATTTGCCTGAGAAAACTGTATATATTAAGGTATTATGCCAAACATGCTAAAATATAGATTTTGGTTTATGCACACTTTAAAAAAAAAACCTTCATTGACCTATGTAGCCTGAGGCACTGTGGAATGATTCATCCTCAAAGTTTAGAATAGCCATAGCATAGCTTCCCCTCCCAGAAGTGACTTGGCAGTGTTCCAGCCTTCTAATATCTAATGTAATTACAGCAGGAGCTCTGGGAGTGGGGAGCTGAATACTGAGTCCTTACTTGAACAACTTTAGAGTTTCTCTTGTGAACTCTGAGGATGAATTGCTCCACAGTGCCTGCAGCTAAGGAGGCCAGTGGGGGCATGCTCTATAGTTTGATTACTGCTTGTTAAGAACATGTAAGTCCTTGGCTATCCATAGCCTGGCCACAAATCTACATGTATACAAGGTAAGGAAAGCAGGGTGTCACTCCACGTTAGTCCATGCTTGCCCAGCTCATTTACTGACAGCCACGATACAAGAGAATTGGATGACTGCTCATCAGTTATATCCAAACTCTTTCTTTATTCTTTCATAAAGCATAACACAGGAGATGAACTGAGACCTTCATTCATCTCTTGTGTTATGCTTTTATGAAAGAATAAAGAAAGAGGTTGCATATAGCTGATGTGTAGTCATCCAATCTTGTTTGCTGACCACAGATCTACATGAAGCATTTTTCTGTAAATGATTATGGTTCAGTAGTTTTGTTATTTGTGAAATACACAGATTAGCGACTAAAGGGAACTTTGTATTTTGTTCAGTCTCACTCACAATTGCTCCATAGCAACTGCTGAGATACGTTATTAGACTCACAGGAAGTTCACTATTCTTAATGAGTCAGCCAAAGTCTTCAGGCTGGCCATGTTAAGCACAGAGTCCTCTGTGATGTGCGGGGTCCATGGCTCGCTGCACTGACAGTATTTCCTCAGTCGTCTGGATTGAATGATGACAAGCGTAATTCAACCACAGAAGACTGAGGACATCTTGTGGCATAGAGGAGGTACTGAGGGAGGATGCTGTTTTTTCATTTTTTAAACATTGGCTGGGGCTTTTTTTTATTAAGTTTTGGCTTTAATAAACGTGGAAGTGAAAGCCGTCCTTCTTTTCTAGCTCATGAAGTTAAAACAAAACGTCTCTATGCCATTTTATTATTAATATTATTATTAATTTGTTTGGTCTTACCTTAACTTTTTTTCCGAGACGATCCCTCCACTTCTCAGCTAAGGAACCTTCCACTAGCAGAAGTCTATAAGGAAAATATAAATGCAATATTAAGTGTCACTAGTAACACCACTTTATACTATTTTTTAGTGTTGTTAAGCTGTTTGCAAGGCATACTTTGTACTATAGTTCTTACTAGCGAGGCACCCATATACATAAGAACAGTAATAGTAGTAGGATATGAAAAAAAACACTTTTGCTAAAGATTGACCTAACCTATATAACTGCTGCTCCAGTCATTGTGTAAATTAATGCTTTGGTTGATTTGCTCTCTTCATCTGCATTAAGACACACAACGCTTAAAATCAAATAGAGTTAATTTTTGTGAGTATTTCCACCTAAAGGAAAGCAGAGCCTGTAAGATTTCTTATCAAAACACTGAGACCAATCAGGTGGGTATAACAAAGGCAGATCCTGCCACTTAGTAGTCATTATAATGAAAGTGCTGGCAAGACTTACCATTGACATATGAAGAACAGAAATGCATATAGAGTATGTATAAAGTTTACCTAAAGAGGATTATTTTTTCTCTTTTGATGGTTTTCTATAGGTCACTGTGCTTTGTACATCAATACTTCTTATTACACTGCTTTAATGAAAAGCCTGCTGGTAACAGTACCTGGCACGCTCTTTGTCTTCATAGCCCATGATAATATACTCCTCATTGACGACCAGCTGTGGGCACAGGCAGCCAGAGTTTGTGTACAGGGTGATGGTGTCTTTTGGAATGTTCACCAGGGAAGACTTGAGAATCTCTTTCACTTCTACCACTGCAATGGCGTCATGGCACTTCACCTTCACTTCTTTCACTTTGGCCCGAATGACTACATTTGTGGAAAGAATAGATGAGGATCTGTCATGCATGAAAAATTCAAACAATGTAACCAATAATGCACAAGTTTACTATGTCCCCAGTTATGAATGAAAAGGAAGTGCTATACATCACTTCCTGTTCATTTATGTATGGGGACATAGTAAATATTTACTATGTGCTCACTTTATGAACGAATAAAAAGCAGCTCAGTACAGAGGATTCCTGTCCATTCATGACTGGGTTGATAGCAAATATTTACTATCTACAGATTGTAAATGAACAGGAAGCCTCTGTACTGAGAGCTTTCTGTTCATTAAGTGCTGGGGCTGCACAAAAAAAGATTGAGGACTCTGTGTCCTCAATCTCTTTTTCTATTTTAAAAGGGAAATATCAGGGGTCTGTTTAGACCCCTGGTATTCCCCCAAAGCCCCTAACAGTAAATTAAAAGAAAATAAAGAAAGAAAATAATTACAAAATAATTTTAATAAATATATAAAAGGTTGGGGAAAAAATTAATGTTGGTTTCAGCCTGACAATTTTTTTAAATTTTGGGTTTGGTTTCAGTCTAAAAATTTCATTTTGATGCATCCCTACCCAGAAGTTTTGGATGAAGAAGATTCTTCAAGCAGCAGTAGGTCCGCAACATAAAGAAGTGTGGTGCCTTGAGAACCATGACAAGTGAATATTATTATTTATTTTTGCTAGGAGATGACGGAGATGATTCTCTTAAAAGCTTAAGTGTAGACAATTTTCTCCAGACTTTATTTATTGTTTTTAAAAGTCTACAATTTGTGAAGTACATTACAGTGACACTAAACTGCAGTTAAATTTAAAAATACATTCAAGTACCTTAACTATTAACAGAAATGTATCTTATTTGTGTATCACTCCGCTGTAGATCCTCAAATCATCTCTGAATTGGTGCTGACATTGACCTTCCTTCTGGAGGGGGGCTCCTTTTTTTCCCCATGGTCCCTTTGTGTGTTGTAAAGTAGCCACCGTTCCAAGCTCACTCCCGTGATGGACTACAAGCTCACATTTACTCATTTGTAAATTTATACATTTGTACTTGTTACTAGTTAAGGTACTTGAATGCATTAATTTAACTCCTGAGTTTAGTGTCACTTTAAAGATCCTGAACAATATAGTACCAAAGGTGTTCAGTACCAGCGATGTTACATAAACATACCGTATATAACATAATACAAAAGATTTGTCAGTTAACCAAAGATACCTCAAGAACTGGTGCTAACTAAATGGTTCGCTTAGGGAACCTTGGGTGCAGTCATGAAACAAAGAAAATATGGAAAAAAAATTATTTGGTCCATTAGGAATTTATTTCTGCCTATGATGATTTTTCTTCACTTCCTGTCCTGATGACATACAAGAAATGGAGGGGTGGTGGGGTGAGGGCACCCCACAGGCAGCAATAAAAACATTGTCAGTGGTTCCAACCTTACTCCACACTACTAGAAATTATTTTTTGTCTGAGTCTCTAATTGAGTCATTTTGCAGCATTTCCTGTCATGACAAAAAGTTAGAGGAAATGTAATTAGCGATAAAGATGGCATTAAAAGTAAGGCTGCAGCCAACTAATCGATAATAATCGATAATGAGAATAGTTGTCAACAATTCTCATTATCAGTAAGTTGGTGTTTATCCCCTAGTTCTCTGGGAGCCGGTGTTTCGTTGTCTCATCACTGCCCCGAGCAGGGAACAGAGGGGACACAGACCCCTGCAGCTGGTGCCCAGTGGTGAGGAGAGCTCTCACATATCCCCTCCTTCTCGCCGCCGCCACTCTGCTGCTCTCTTCTCTCTGCTGGGAGCCAGCTGTATGTTGCGGTTTTGTCCCCTCCAGCCCCCACTGTTCTCCCCGCCTGTATCCGCAGAGGCAGTTGGGATTGGAGGGGACACAGACCAATCCAGCCGGCACCTAGTGGGGAGGAAAGACCGGCTGTCAGCCAATGCCACTGTAACTCTATATTGGGTGCAATAGCCTGACTGCTATTGGCTATTTCAAATTGCAATAGCCAATAGTAGGCTGGCTATTGCACCCACTCACTGGACCTGAAGGAAAACTGTATGCAATTTTAATCTGAAGTAAACTTTATGTTTGTAATACTCCTTTTGTGTCATTTAAATAAAAGATGATATTAGATTTTGTTTACCCGACTAATTGATTATTCGAAAAAATAACCGGCCAACTAACCGATTATGAAAATAATCGTTAGTGGCAGCCATAAATAAAAACCTGAGAGAAACTTTAACTCTTTCCTGCCCTATGCAAAACGAAATAAAACATTTGCTTGGAGTTGGGCTTTAAGCCCACCTCACCATAAATAACTGGTTAATGGTTATTTCCACAAAGACATGCTGCTACTGGCTGAGTTTCACTATGCACTTCAAAAAAATTGTGTTTTTGCTTATTTTTTATATAGAATTTTATGAGCAGAGCCTGAAATTGTGTTCCAATTATGCTTGTGAGCTCTCCGCTATAAGTAGGCATAAATTAAAATCTGAAATTCTGTGATGTTCGCCAAAAACCCCTTTCTCCTAATGGAAGATATGCTCCTGAAAATAGATAAATAAGGCTCGCCAGTTGACAATGAGCCACCCAAGAGCATACCAAGAGAACTGCCAGTACTTTTTCAACTTCTAAGAACATGAAAAGTGTTGCAATTACATAATTTTGCAAGTCTCCAGACAGCAGATAAAAAGCAGATGTATAAAGGTGTACTTTCATATCTATTTAATATCTCTGGAGATGTAGTTAACTAGAGGTTTAGAACCATAATAAAAGCCTTAAATGTGCAGAAAAGTCTCAAATGGAAAAACAGTAATTTAGGAAAAACTGTTAAATCTGAACTCCAAGAAGACATAAAAAACACAAAATAATTCAGCTCTTTCATTTATGCATAAGTTTGGTTTAACTCCACCTACCTTCAGAGCCTATTTATATGCCAACAGGGTCACCCACCAAATGAAAGTGTAGCGAAATACCGTAAAAGCCATCAGGAGGTGCCCAACTGAACAGGAAAACATCAGTTTCAAACCGCCATTGGCTTAATTAAAAAGTAGATATTTATTAAGCTTTGCACCTCTGTCACCTGATGTTTGTTTTGGTATGTCACTACACTATTGCAGCACCGTTTCGAGGTTCCACCAGTTAGAACTGGAATTGGGCCACCCAAGAGCATTGAGCAAAAGCTCTGCCTAAAGACCTCCGTGGAGACAGATGCATCCTCCACACGCGAATACTTAAGTTTGTGTACACCACCCAAGTGGTCCCCTGCAACCTTACCAGATGTGAGTTACCATATTATTAATTTTTTCTCCAAAACCCCTTACACTGTTTTGCATTACCATAATACAGCAGGAGGGCTCTCCTGCCTTTATTGTCTGCAAGTCTCTTATACATTTGAATTCTAAGAAGACATAATGATTCAAGTCCAAATAGAGAAGTTCAAGAAGCAGGATGAGCAAGAACAAGCTCAACTTCATAGTAAAGATTTGAATACAGCTTCAGCTGCCTATTTCTTGTATCAGTAAATCCAGAGATATAAACAGGTATATTTATATGCACATCTGGAGCATTGCTCTACTGTCTTTGAGTGTAACTTTGACTGCATCTGTAAATGCCTACTTTGAGTGCCTACTTACCATAGTTGTAATTGCTCTTCATGTAAGTCTTTTGTGAGGCTTTCATAGGCTTACATTTGCAGAGCTCTAAAATAAAAAAATAAAAAATAGTTCATAATTTCAGAAACAAAAAACAATGTTATTTCTTTAAAGTGAACCTAGCACAAAGCCCCAGCAATTCAGACTGAACAAATGGTGCAAAAATGCATAAGCAGAGGCTACTTTTTGTGAAAATCATAAGAACAAATGTTCACATTCAGATTTAGAGGCAAGCAAAGTTCTAATATGACGTTATAAAAGGCAAGGTCCACTACATACATCAGGCCTTCCCTGCCCTTTACATCTTGATTTCTGATACATGTGGAAAATTTAGAAAATCAACCACCTTACTCCTGCCTTCTGCAGGCAAGGTGATATCACAATTCTTCCAATGATATCCTGGAAATGATGAGGACCCCAATCATCAGTTTCCCCTTGCTTTCTGTCTTGGAGGCACAACAGGAAGTAAGAAAATATCTCTTCAAACTGAGGGACATTTACTCTTAGAAAGTTAGAAAAACAAACATCCCCGTTGGAAGATGTCTCCTTAACTTCCTCTTCCGAAGAAAACTATGAAATATTTGATTGCATATCCCCTGCTGATGTCTGTTCACAATGGAAAATGATAGCTCATTGTATTTTAAGCAGAGAATAGTTAATGGTCAGTTGTAATTGCTGTGTCACCATTGGAGAGATTTCCCTCAGCATGCAGCCGAAGATATAAAAAAAAAGACCCAGAAAAGGGTTCAAGCTCTTCTACACACTATTAAAAATTACTTTCATTGATATTTATGTCACATATTTTCCCTAAATTCCTGTTATTGTGACAGTAAGAAAAAAAGTGAGGGAAACGTTTCCTAACAGGGACACAGATAGAGGTTCTATCTCTTCCCCATGTATGCAAAACGGGGGGAAAAAACATTGATGTGTGTTGGGCTTTAAAATCTAAAACCACATGGGCACAATAGAGCTGGTTATGATGACATACTCTGTTAATTACTAACAGTCTAATTTGCTGACTAGCTGCAAATTGTATTCGACAGTACATAGAAAATGATCATTTGTTTCTAAAGGATTAGACCCTTGGACGATCTTTCTCCCACCCTTCACAAGCATCCAGTGTTCAGAGCATGTAGGGTGAGCTCCCCATGGTCAGTGCAGCTCTGTGTAGGTTTACATCTGCTCAATCAGCAGAAGCTTGTATCATTTACAGGAATATTACATTTTCAGTATTTCATAGTTTTCACATTTACCGGCAGACGCCGCTGGTCCAAACATATCTGGGCACTGTTCACTGAGGTCTCTATGCCAAATGACCAAAAATGGTTACAATGTTTAATGTACAATTATGCAGAGATGAATGAACAAAGACAGCATTATTAAGACAAAAAAAAAGTTTATCTTGGATGAAAAATGTAACCTAGGTTCTCTGGTGGTCTGGATTTCAGACCACTTCCTCTCCCCATCAGGAAAATTGCAGGTCTCAGGTTTAGTAAGACGTCATCTCAGCAACATGTCAAAGCTGGTCTATTTGGCCTTAAAGGGGTTCTGCTGCATTTGCTCTTTAAGTATGGTTTAAATGTATAACTAGAGCATGATTATAGCATTAAATAGTGAAATAGTGACAAAAAAAGATGGATCACCATGTAGGTTTTTGCCTACCTGCATGGACTGTCAGTCAGAGAAGTAACGTGCTAAAGCCTAAACTCTGTGGACTGCTTTCGATATCATACATTTTAATTAGCATTTCTGGATAAACTGTATTCTGTTCAAAGTAAATAACAGAACTTATATTAATTATAACAGGCCTTAGCAATCTGAAATCTATAGTATTCTATGATTTGGAAGGTGGTGATACAGGTATGGGCATCATCTCCAGATCAACCTCAGAAAATTCATTATAATGTGGACTGAATTTCAGCCTCCACTCTCTTTCATCTATCTATCCTTCTTGAAGGAAATAGGTAGGATAAAAGGGAGCCTGAAGATACAACTTATTCTGAATATTAGGGATTGGTGCTCATACTGGGCATTTTCACGAGTGCTTGTACTTGTGAAAATGCCCTGATACTAAGTGCCGATACTGGCCCTTTACATTTTTAATGTCATGCTCTTGCTAGGGACCTCACGACAGCCTTGTGGGGACCTCTTGTTGCCTGTTTACAGCGCCTGTCCAGCCACATATCTCCTTTTTCTTCCTGCCACCTGCACAGCCCTGATGAGACCCACTTGTACAGCCCTGGTGAATCCCGTACACCCGCCTGTACAGCCCTTGTGAGACCTGCACCCGCCTACATAGCCCTGGTGAGGTCCACACCCACCTGTACAGCCCTGGTGAGACACGCACCAGCCCGCACAGCCCTGGTGAGACCCTGCACGCAGCCCTGATGAGACCTTGCACGCAGCCCTGGTGAGACCCTGCATGCAGCCCTGGTGAGCAACACAGAGTATGTAGCTTCATATTATTCTGCATTGCTGTATAATGTATTGCTGGGATTTGTAGTCCTCTATAGCTGGTGGTATTCTGTATTGCTATATAATGTATTGCTGGGATTTGTAGTCCTCTATAGCTGGTGGTATTCTGTATTGCTATATAATGTATTGCTGGGATTGGTAGTCCCTCTACTGTATATACATCAAAATGTCATAAAAATGCCTATATGAGACTCAAATAAATAGTGTAGGCATAAATGTTTCCTTAGGGTGCCCATATATGTGCAGGACATCTGCTGAAAAGGTCATGTTGATCATTCTGTGCTGAGGATAAGACTGGTTTTAGGCTTTTGTAGCTGAGTGCTATCCTCCCAGATACCAAACGTCTGGGATCGAAAATGTATTGGCGGATGTTTAATTCCCTCATGACCTTTGTCACTGACAAAAAGTGTTGATGAGCCACCCTACAAAGATATAGAAGCCTTGGTCTATAGGTTTATGGTCACGTTTATTTTCAACTGAATGTAATATGAGCACACAGCTAGTAAATAAGAAGCCCCAAGAACAGACATACATGTTGCAGCCTCTATAGTACTCTCTAGTATATATATATATATATATATATATATAGAGAGAGAGAGAGAGAGAGAGAGAGAGAGAGAGGGGG
>NW_017306668.1:196281-207094 GCF_000935625.1 Nanorana parkeri | reverse complement strand
CAGGTTGAAGGTACAAATAAGCAGGTTTATTGGAATAGGTTTACCGATATTTCACCAATATTCACATGACATAAGGGTTTGAAAAGAGGTTATTATAATTCAGTTTATTATTTATATAGGTATTTATAGGTATTTATACAGGTATTGGGGACATATGCTTCCATCTGGCAATTTTAGTGGCGTGAAAGTAGGAGCTTGATATAAGTGACTAGGTACACTCACTTCATGATTCCCAAGACTTGTCTGACCCTGGTACTATACAGTATATTGAGATTAGCACTTTACACATCTTATATCACAGTGACATGCAAACATCCAAACAGATGAAGGTTGGTCTGCTTTTCAAAATAAAAATTAAAGATAATTAAACATAATCTGTATATAATTTTTTGTTGGTCCTCCCCGATTGTATGCTGGAGTGCTAAGCAATGGCAATTCCCAGCCACTTCCTTAGCTATAAAGATATAAAGACAAAATACACACAATGTTCACTGAGAACTATAAATGCCCCATCTGATACTTTTATACCCTGAAACATGCTGTAGCCCCTTCACCATAAGTGGAGTGGCTCTAAATTTAGTGTTGCTGGAGCTGTAATCAGTCTGGCTGTGATTACTTTGCCATTCCTAGGTTCTGCTATTGATTGCACCTACCTGTAGTGGGATGTGACCCTGCCACAGAGTGGGACAGCCAATGGGAGAACATTGGAAGTGTTTAGGCCTCGTTAGCCAATCACTAGGAGTTTCATGGCAATTAGTGCATGCTGGGGAAGCACATAAATACTCAGGAATTGCCATGTGCCAGGTGGATCTACCACTTGTGCAGCCTTTACATGTGCATATGGGCCTCTGGGGGTCCTAGGGCCCACTACATACAGTGGCCACCCAGCTGAAAACAAAGAAGTTCCAACTAGAGGTTCTTTGAAGCTGCTTGGCAACTCTATTACATCAGTGGGAGACACCCACTGTTCAGCAATAGGTAGTGAACTGTGGAGGCTAGTACTTTCTATTATAAAGCAGAAAACCGGGAATGGCTCTAGGTCAATTTGATTGTGATTTTTTTCAATGTTTACAAATGTTTAAACTTTTTTATATATATTTTTTTAAATAAATGTTTTGACTGTATACATATTTAAAACAAAAGGGCAGCATATCCACTAGACTGAATTATATAACTAGATAACACTTTAGGAAGATCCCTAAGATAAGAGATAAGTCATTTCATATAATTCATTCAGTTTTACATGTGAATTTCAGCTTGAGCTATTGATCTCTGCAAACCGGCTTCATATACTTTATATAACACATTGATAACAGAAAAACAGAAACTTAAAAGCACACACAGTCTGTTTGGGAGTTAGGGATATATCCACTACACAGACACTATCACATTTTAGATCAGTGGGGGTCAGTCTTTTAAATGATGAGACCCAATAGAGGTCGGACAGTTTTCCAAAACCTTAATTGTTAATTTAATCTTTTGGGATTTCCAGTGGACCACAAAATGTACAAAGTAATATTATGGTGGCACCCACAAGCTGATCACTTCTACTGTGGATAATAGGCTTTTTTATACAGATTTTTAGAAGGAGACATATTAGGAGTTACACTGCTATAAGCTGCTCTAGATGAAGATACTAGGACTTCTAGGATAAGAGGTACAAAATACCCAAGGCTTAGGCTGTGTACATTAAATTTTTTCTTAAGGGCTGCCAATGTAATGCCATGGCAAAAGGAAACAGCGTTAAAAACTCAAAAGGTGTTTTAACGCTTCCACATGCAATTTAAAAAAAAAGTTTTGGAATATCTGAATTCATTTTAGACTAATCTGACTTCAGCAGAGTGTATTGTGATTGGTTGCTATAGACAAGTGCACTTTACAAGATCTCTTTATTAAATGTGACCGATACGCTCAGCATCTGATTTGCATTTTGCTGACGTTAAAACAAGACTGACAGCAATTGTTTCCTGTGTCTAACACTGCAGTTCCATCCACCAATGAAAATAAACTCACCACTGGTAGCTCCACCGCAGTTCCCATTGTTTGAGTCCACTGGAAAGTCTGGCATTGATTCTGAAACGATAGAAACATGGAGGAATTTCGTTATTTTTAGGTGCAAGGTGAAACATTTACACAATTATTATACATTATTATTGTAATGATTTAGAATGAGCAAAAACCTCCCAACAGAACTCATTATACTTCACAAAGCAGCTATTCACAATTCAAAGATCTGTGCCAAGAAATGTAAAATAATCATAATAGTTTGCTAGTGGTAACGAATATGGATGGGGCTGTGTAATTCTCTTCATTAGTGTTGCCAAATCTGTGTTTACTTAAAATACATCTTTTATTACTGAAATACATCTTAAAATACATTCAAGTACCTTAATAATTAACAAAAATGTAACTTGTTTGAGTGTTACTTAGCAGTAGATCCTCAAATCATCTCTGAATTAGTGCTGACCCTCTACTTCTGCAGGGTGGTTACTTTTGTTCCCCATGGTCCCTGTGTGTGTTGTAGTCACCTCTCCAAGCTGGCTCCTGTGATGGACTACAATGTCATGTTTAATTTACTAATTTGTATGGAGATTGTATTGCATAACAGGACTGAGCTTGGAGCAGTGGCTACTTTACAAAACACACAAGGACCATGGGGAACAAAAGTAGCCACCCTCCAGAAGAAAGGACAGTGTCAGCACCAATTTAGAGATGATTTGAGGATCTACAGCCGAGTGATACACAAATAAGATACATTTTTGTTAATAGTTAAGGTACATGAATGCATTTTTAAGATTTAACTCCTGAGTTTAGTGTGACTTTAAGAAGGTGAATCTCCCCAACAGGAACGCAGCAATATAAACCTGACTGGGGTTGAAAGGAATTTATACTCCATTACTTAAAACTTGGTGTCACTGCCACTGGTGCTATCTATGACTTTGACAGCATCATGGCACAGAGGAAACATTTCCCAGTCAGACTTTGCAATCACAAGACAAACATAATGGGCAGGGAGGTACATCACACCATGAGCTGCAGTTTCCAATGCTGGTTTGGATTGGACATCTGGAGCGCTGACAGAAGTCAAACATGGTGCTATGCATTTATTAAGGTACTTGTTTGATATGGCTGTTTAAGATTTATAAAATAGTTCTAGGAGGAACATTAAAGTGAAAACAAAACAAAAAACAGAACACTAAACAACAACTCAATTTCCGAAGTAGACAAACTCAACACATTAGTAGATGTGTAGTATAAAAATCCCAACAATAGCTCTCAACTGTCCCAAGTTTGAGGAGTCAGTCCCTCTTTTCAAACCAAACCCCTCTGTCCTTTTTTCTTACATGACCCTATTATAGGTCTAATTCACTGATCTATATAAATAAATGCACTTGGTTGCCAAAAGTGTTTATATTACCGTACAAGCATTTTCTTCCATTCTGTAAACTGTTGTGTTGGTTACCTTAAAAAGGTAGTATAAAGGAATGTAAGTGAGAAATGAGAACGAGAAGGTTTAACCAACTCTTTTTTGTGCGCTCGTTCTTCATGGTCCATGCGATCAGGGATGTGGCAAGGGAACGCCCTTGTCTAAATATATTGTGATAAAAGTTGTTTTGCTTTTGCCTTACAAGTCTAAACCTTGAAATCAGTGAAATATGTGTTCAATGCATCTCCTAAATCAATATTTTATTACTTCCATATATCATAGCTGGTATTTACACAAACTGAGAGGACAGTGGAATATGTGATGTTCCCTCTTGGTAGACCCTGGTTTCCTAATCCCAGTATGTACATGATTAATATCTCAATGGTGTTCTCAATGGTGTTCACAAGTACCAATGCCAAATAGATAAACAACACCGGAAAAAAATACAGAGAACATTCAGACCAACACAATTATTAATTAATCTCCTGCAAAGAATATGTCTACCAGTACTGGATGGATAAACAGATCAGTGTGTTAGGGGATAACCAGAAACAACTCCAAATTATTATTCTTAAAGTGACATTAAAGTCAAAAACTTTTTTCCCTCCCCCCAAAGTTAAGTAAAACTCTTACCTTAAATGATGTCTCTTAATCCGATCTTCCTCTTCTTTCCTGTTCTTTTCAGCCTTCTCTCCTGCGTTGCTGCGGGTCTCCGATCCAACGCTGACTACTCTGTCCTTGCTGGCACTTTCTGTTCCACGGTGTCTGCATGCGGGTGCACGCGTCCATAGACTTACCTTGTGTCTCTCCTCGTCTCCCGGCCGAAAATCCAAACTGCTCATGCGCCCGCCCCAAGATGCTTTGCAGCCGCCCGAGCATTTTCGGACGGGAGCGAGCGGCAAAGACCGCTTTTAAAGCATTTTTGTTTTTTTAAAACTATTTGCATATATCTACTGCTTGCTAGCAGTAGATATATACAAAATAGTGAGGGTTTAGAAACCCTTTAAGGTTATTGATAAATGACTCCAAATTATTATTCTTAAAGTTCTTTATAAATATCTTGTATCCTAATGCTAAGAAGCTGGACGGAGAGTGTTGTCCATGAAAACCAGACATTCCCCTAAAACAGATTTTCATGGAACAGGAAGATGAAGATGGAACATTTTCATGGAGGAAGATGAAGAAAGCAAAAGAGGTCAAGAAGATGGTGGTAGCAGCTTGTCAGCTCTGTTTAAACAGCTGATTGCAGGAGATTGAGGTGAGACACCTAGGGGAGAGGTAATGTGAAGGTGCAGAAAACCTCTGTAAAGCTGAATTCCAGACAGACATTAAAAACAAATTAAAGTGACATTAAAGACTATTTTTCCCCCCACCCAATGTTAGTGTAAGGACTTACCTTAAATCATGCCTCTTTATTCGATCATCTTCTACCTTACTGTCCTTTTCAGCGGTCCCTCCAGCGCTGGTGGGGTATCCAATCCAACACTGACTCCTCTGTCCACCTCTTCTCTCATGTCCCACCGTGTCTGTGCGGGTGCACGCTGCTCCATAGACTTACCTTGTGTCTCCTCGTCTCCCGGCCGAACATCTGAAGTGCGCATGCGCCAGCCCCAAGATCCTTTGCGGCCGCCCGGGACTCTTCAGGTGTTCGGACAGAAGCGCGCGGTGAAGACACAGGTAAGTTTAAACCTGTTTCAAAAGGTTTTTTGTTTTTTTTAACATTTTTGCATATATCTACTGCTTGCTAGCAGTAGATATATGCAAAAAAACTTGAGCGTTTAATAACACTTTAAAGCATTTTTTTTTTTTTTAAGTTTATGTCCAGCCAAAACTTTTTTCATTCGTTTTTGGATAGAGTGAAATATGATCAGCACCAGAGCAGGAGGCCTAATTGTTCACTGCTGTGGTGCAATATATAGGTCTTGTCCCTCCCCCAGCCTGTGACTGGACAGTGAAAAGAGAAGCAGCAGACTGATGAGCTCATCTCTCTCAGTTTTTTCCCCCTATCAGCATGTTCTTTGCACTGCAGAACAACTAATGGGCTCTTTGCGCTGATACTCCCTTCCCAAAGGACTGAACTCTGCTGTACAGGGACTGCAAGTGTTTGATGCCAAGTCAGAATCAGGTACTTAGACAGGTTGTTTTTAAATAAATACATTTAAGGATGGGAGAGAGAGGGGGACCACACTGGGAGCCAAGCCGGCTCTGTAGCATACATATGCACTGTAATTAAACATACTGGTAGGGGGAGAGAGCAGAATGAGCACTCTGTTGACTTCATTAGTGTGGTTGTGCTACCTTACTGTATGGTCAGCAAATTATAGGGGTGTTTTCGGACCCAGGTATCCCAGGATAACAAAACTGGTTACATAATATTACAAATCCTTTGGCATTTAAAACATTTCCATACATATGTTTGAGCTTTGTATTTAGCTGTTTTGCATGGAGCTCAGATTTAAAGAAGAACTCTGGGCAAATAACATCATAGCCCTTGTAGTAGGGCCCCCCCTGCACTAAAAGGATTAAGTACTAATTTTGTCTAGGGAGCTAAAATAATTGAGTTATAATCACCCAAACCAGGATCCTGGCTGGCTCCTGGACCGGTCCCTTCGGCCTGTCTCCTCTTCCACTCCAGCAATAGAATGTCCCTTGGCGTCCTTATGTCCTATACACTGCATTGGACGTGATGACTCACAAGACCTTAGACCGGTGGAGCGGAGGGGGAGCAAGGCTTAAGGGACCCCCATGAAGTGCACCCTATGTCGGGCATAGCCTATTTGCACACATACCCTCCTCAGGATGGTTACAGCCACGATACAGTCCAACATCACACTCTTGCAGAACCCCTCCTTCTCAGAGGTTGGAGGGAGAAGAACCAGTCCACACAGATAGTCTTTTCTTGATTTTACTTGAAAGGATGAACATGGCATAAAGTATGACGGCACATCTCTTGTTAGTTGCATGGTAATACAGATTAGAGAGGCCCACTGGCAAATATTGTCAGTCTTACAGCCCTTCAATATTCTCCAGAATCCCATCCTTGTGGGTCTTAGCTTGGTGGTTTCCCCCTCCAGGGGAAACTGGGGAATCTCTGTAGTTCCACATAGTCCTAGGCCTGGTCCTGTCTTCCCATGGACCAGCCTCTGCTTTAGAATCAGTCTCTTTCCAGAGACTCTGCATACAGTCTGGACTTCTCCTTCCCAACTCCCCTCCTACTCTCGGGCGCCCCCTATAAATCAGAGTCTCCCCAGGCCAGAGCTACATCTATCTCCAGGGCCCAATAGGGGCATCTAGTGGCCTACTGCACCTATCCTACATGTGTGTGATTTAAAGTAGCCACTGCTCCAAGCTTGCTCCTATGATGAACTATAATCTCAATGCAAATTAGTAAACTAAACATGAGATTATAGTCCATCATGGGAGTGAGCTTGGAGCGGTGTCTAGTTAACAACACACACACAGGGACCATGAGGAACAAACGTAGCCACCCTCCAGAAGGAAGGACAGTGTCAGTATGAATCAGAGATGATTTTAGGATCTACTGCCAGTGATACACAAATAAGATACATTTTTGTTAAAGGTATTTAAATGTTTAGTGTCACTTTAACATTTGGATAAAATGTCCTCATCTGCATTTGTATCATCAACTTCAGATCATCTTTCTGAGTCATGTATGATACATCAGCTAGATGTGGCATTAACATGGTAAATCAATCACTGGCGTCTGTGCCATGCTACAAATATCACCTGTCACTTTTCGTATGAGTCCTGTGCTGAGCTGTACCAAGGTCACCCGTGCAGCCCTATTCTGAAGCTAAAAATGAACATTGAATAAGTATACCCTTAAATAAACACTGTACGTAGGCAATGGTTTTAGCTTGATGAATGACAATGTGGGGAAAATATTCCCATCTGCATTTTGTCTTTAATGAAAGTTTACTTGCCCAGTATAAAGACTTATGTCAGACAAAAGGGAAACAACTTTGCAAACTCAAAGACTTCCTAACCTGGAAAGTTATGACAGATATATAGAACACAGATGATGACTTGTGTAAACATAAGTCAGTATCATTAAAAGAGTGGTAAAACAGGCCATAGGCATAAAATACAGTTGGGCATGCATGAGCTCTGCATTAATCTCATGTGTCCTTAGCCAGGTTCTCTGTTATACAGGGGCACTTTGGTAACCGTTTAAGGCAATGAAGGAGAAAGAGGACTGCATCGGGAAAAATAAAAATTGGCCAAGGTTTTTTAACCCAACCAATTATTTTCCCTGAGCATGCATATTCAGGGGTGCAGTGTACTGATCATGGAGACTAGATCATTACCCAATCTGGCCTATGTCTATGGCAACTTAAAGTGTATCTAAAGCCAAAATGTTTTGTTTTGGATAGAGTAGGAAATAGAAAAACCCCTGTAACATTTTGTTTTTGCCATCTAAGTACCATTGGGGGGCATTCCTGTTATGTTCCTGTGCTGCAGACCCAACAGACAGTGAGAGGAAATCTCTCCAAAGTGAGAATAATCCACTCTTAGACAGTTGCCACTGCAACAAGTTTCCCAATTGGAAGATTTCCCTACTGTTTCTTTTCCAGTGACAACTCCAAATTTTGGATTTTCCCTCACTCTCAGTCCTAGTGGCATTGGTCACCAGGTCAAATAGAGAGACAGCAGGGACATATGCAGCAATAAATGCTAATACATTCTAATGCTTCCCCACAACATTAAAAAGTACAAATAAAAGTTTTGGCTTTAGATACAATTTAAGACGACCATACAAGATAATTCATTAGAAAAGCTACAAGCAATATTCACAAGTATATTTGCAAATGTATACATAATTGTCCAGAAAAGGTATGTGTCATTGTCATGAGGGCTATCTTTGTTATCAGCCATTGATGATTGATTGGTGAGTCCACCATTGACAGGTGGCATTATATTTTTCTCCACAGTGTTCACCCCCAAACTACTACTACCCTCTCTGTTTCCTCTCCTCCTCTGACCTCTTCAGTTCTGAAAAGGTTGTGAAACTTACATATTACATTACATATTTATCCATGGAAGTTGTTCAAATGTCTTTACTGGTCTTTTAACAGAACTGCTAGAAACATTCCACTGTTTCCAAAAAACCTGTACATTTGTATACAGGGCATCCATATTATTTATAACGTCTCCATATTGTTAACCCCTTAATTACTGACTCCTTGTAGGAATTCATGTAACTGCATACATGGAAATTACAGGTATGAGTTCAGCTTAAAACCAGCACCAAACTCTAAGCACTAATAAAAAGTATTGCAGAGGAAAAGTGGAGATGGTGGTCACAACTACCAACAGAAACCATCTGATTGGTTGCTCTATTCAAAATCACTTTGCTACATTCTATACACCATTCATGAATATGTCTTAATGAGTTGATATAAATAATGTAAAAGCAATTCACCCTGGAAAGTTGTATTATTTTGTAGCTTTTCACTAGTTTGATGCAGAATGATTTATGTGAGAAGGGCCCACAGGGCAACTTACCATAATAACCAGTCCTGTTTTAATTTTACAACATTGACCTGCACTAGAAGCATTAAAAATGTTAAATGATTCGTGAAAACTAGAGCAGATGAAATTGATGACTTTGTCTATGGCAACCAGATTTTATATTTTATTCTTTAGATGCCCAACAATGTAATGTTTCTTAAAGTCCAGATTATATCATTTGGTTTGTCTGGACAACTCTACTTTGTTCTTCTTTTCGTAAAACACCCCTTCTGTGCATCATTAATTGACTGAGTGGTTAAAGTATGCTCAATGAAAGAGAACATGTCGGGCAGATTTGTTTTAATACTTAGCAATGAACATATAGAGATAATTTTGGATAATTTTGGCCAAACCATAAGCAACATCAATAAGTAATGCAACCTTTAGGAGCATTACATGTATGGAAAGCAACATGGGGATGCATGGCTTTGGTTAAAGAGATTTTACAGCATGCTGGAACATCTCTGGTAATTGGTCTTCATTCATTCCATAAAAGAAACAATCCTTTCACTCAATGGGTACTGGCTATCAGCAGATAGCCAGGGGCAATGACCATAGCTGCCTCTTCATGCTGACTGATTTGATGACCATAAGATCTTATAGTCACCAGCAAGAAATCTGCATATATGGCCTTCCTATTAAACCAATGTGACTTTTAGAATAAGGTGATATAATAAAAGGTAGCACCTACCTGGTCCTTGCTCCACTGTAATGATGGCCTCTGGAGAGATACAGACTCCTCTGTCATAGACTGGTAGTTCCTCACAGGCCAGGCTTTCTGGCCAGTTATGGCGATACTTGATCAGTATTGGTTCACAGCCAGTCCGGGCTCTCTCGCACACTGACTTACATGGCTTGATTGGTTCATGCTGGAAATCGATGGTGCAGATAGGTGCATACATGGCGCAGAGAAAGAAGAGCAGGTCCTGACTGCATTTTGTCTCCAGCAAACCCTCAAACTGTTCAATTGCCAAGATAGCATTAGCCTGGGTGCTGTGATGAAGGTGGTTGGGCATTTTGGTCATGTTCCAGGGCATGGTCTTGCACATGGGAATCCTGACCGGCTCACAAGAAGCACTTTGCACCCTGGGAAAAGCAGCTAATACCCCCAGCATGACCAAGGCAATAACAAAACTCCCTAAAGGGGACATCTTCATTATGTATATATTTTAAAAAGTCACTTACAGCTTCGCTTGATCCCACAAGTTCTTTAAAAAACTTAGATGCAAGTTTTACCTTGAAGCTGAAAACAGAGACTTCTTCCTACTCACATCCAAGTTTAATAAAGTTGCAGAATATCAATAAAAGTTGCAAAGGAGTTTGAAGAAAAAGCAAAAAAAATAAAATCTTAGGGGTCAAACACTAGAATGAATTTGAAAGAAACGTTACAATAGATCCATTTGGTCAGGCAGGCAGAGCTGCAGTGAAAGTGTCTGTTGTTCTCCTCTCCTGGAGCAGAAGTTTGAAATAAATGCGATTGCAGCTAATGCCTGGCTCCTTTTGAGTCCAGCACTGTCCCTGGGCACACAGCCCCTCCTCTCTGCCCTCCCCTGTCTAGAGCCTCGCCTGCTGTACATCAGGAATCCTGCAAAGCTCTCCAGCTCACACCTATACTTCCGAAAGGATTAGCACAAATCACACAGGGCTGTGTTTGGTGAACAGTACCCGGCTATTCCAGCACAAGCATAAGCCTTTGTAAACTAAAAGCCATTAGGAAGTCTTTGCTACTGGCTGTCACCTTGTTTTCTAAATATAGTTTATTAGTACAGGCAAATGTACCTGGGTTATATCACTTCACTCTTCTACCTGTCTATACATAGGGACATCATTGTGTGAATACATTTCAATATGAGC
>NW_017306668.1:155712-196257 GCF_000935625.1 Nanorana parkeri | reverse complement strand
AACTGTAACAGGAACATTATTAGTAAACTTTTGACGATTCTAGCCTTCCATTCATTTATGTTTAAATATTACTTTATTGCTTACAGTATTGCTATATATTAATCTTTCTCACTCTATGGAAACTTAAAAAGAAAGGTTTTGTCTGGAGATACACTTCAGCCTTTTAATGGGAGATTATTTATTCTTCATCGGTCTCACCTTTTTTTTTGCCCACCTTTCCTCACTTTAAAACACATCAGTCAATTTTCAGCAAATAGATATATAAAAATACTTTTTGTGCCAATATGTTTAAACTTATAAAGTATTAATAAGATGTTAACATGTAAGATGAAGTCTTCCTCATTTTTCATTGTATTTCACAATCTATAAACATCTCACGTTACACGGTTTAATCATTTTCATTCTCTTTAGTTTTTTTTTTGTTTAGCTATTATCAAAGATTGTCCCTATTCACCCCTATGCATTTTTACCCAAATACATTTGTAATTAAAATCAATGGAAATGCATCCCAGCACATGCCCATGCAGTTCACTGTAACATGCGTTGTGTGTTTTTAATGCACATTTTAATAAACTTTGTATTAAATATTAATGTGCATCATGAAGCATATCAATCATTGGCATACGCGGTACGGCATTTCCATTGATTTAAAGACATTATCCTTGTAGTGAATAGGCCCTAAAGCAAACCTTTTGTTTTTCCCTCAATTTGTAAAGTGCCGATTCCCTCTATGCACTGCTATATGGTAAATATGGTGTAATAATAATAAATACAGACTATTAAAAGCCAGTAATTACTTACATTATGGTCAGCACCAACTAATTTGGTATTATGACAATGATGAAAGATATGGCTGTCATTGCTGAACCGTTGTGCTGGGGTCACCATGTATAATTACATTTGTTCCTTTGTCTGTTTTGTGAATGGCGATGGTTCCATTATTCCTAAATGTCTTTGCACATAGCAGGCACAGATGAATAGAGGTTACCCCTCCCCCGGATTTTCACAGTATCAGAGTGAAGCTGTGTCACCTCTGTCTGATTAATGTAATCTTATATGACGCGGGAGTTTTCTCTCTTATATTGTGAATGTGAGTAGAAGTAATCAGGATGTTCACAGAACATAACTCATTACACATTTCCCCTTCCATTTAATGCAAAGTGCTGTTCATCACATCCTTGTTTAGCTAGAAAATTATTGGATCGGTTTGGTGTAAAGGAAAACACCCAATTATAATTCATTTAATGCACCATTTATGCAAATTTAAAGTATATGTAATCCAATCACTAAATCCTCATATAAGCTTTTTCTTTTTGTTTTTTTCAAATTCTCTTTATTAATTTTAGCATAGGAAATACAAAACATGACCATATGGGGCATACCCCTGGCCATAAAATACAAAATGCAAAAAAATACAAGTACACAAGCAATTAACAACACCAACATAAAACATTCCTATGGTTCAGAACCAAAGAAAAGAAAATAGTCAGCCCATCTTGCCTACCCAAATCCCAAACCAACCAGGATACATTAGAACAGTAGATCATAGAAATAATACCACACAAGCATGAAAATACCCAATCCATGTCCCCCAGGTTGAAGCATCGTAAAGAAATCAGAGGGTAACACCAACGGAACAAAAAAATGTACAACACCAAAGTACATGAGGCTTGATCATAGATCCCAGACTTTATTAAACTTAGTCATACAACCCCTGGATTCATTAGTAACATGTTAAAGTATAATTCAAAGGATTACTTAAATTTGTTAAAAGCACCTGAAGCTACACAGTATGTACATATAAAATACCATAATTAGCTTAATTTCATTACATTAAAAGATCCAATATTTTACACAAATAATAGGTAAATTAAAGAACATATCAAAGAAATGTTAGCCCCACTTTGCTATTCCATGCTTGCAATGCACATATCACATCATTACTACAAATGGGCGCCATATACTTTCCATATCCTTTGTACAGACTGCTAATGTTGTCCGTCGTTAAGATGTGCTTGTCAAGATCTGTTGATAGAGAAAGTAGCTCTACGTGTAAACCGCTTCTTCAGGAGGAGGGCTACAACTATTTTAAAACACTATGAACATACATTTAGTAATTTCAAAATTAATGAACTTTATACATACATTGATACATGTTATCTTACATACAGAGCAGGATTGCAAAGTCCTTCCCAGTGAGCTTTCATTGATCCCCATTCACCCCTGGTGCGGATGAGGAGCCAGCAAGGAGGAACACACCTGAAGCACCAAAAGAGCGCCAACACATCAAAAACAGACCTATCTGCCTAAAAGTATTTTCTGAGTGTATTATGTGATTTTCAGGTAGATGGGTCCGATTTTTATGTGTTGTCGCTCTTTGGGCCGTTTCAGGTGTCTATGAACAATCTTTCAACTAAACCAGCCTTTTTTTTTTTTTTTTTTTTTACCCCAAAGGAATCCTTCAAATAATTTTCAGGTCTTGGAGAACCGATGCTAAAACCAATTAATGGGTGGGATCAATTGAAAATGGCCCCTTACATTGGTGGTCAGTGGCAAAATTTCACCCTTACAGACAGCTATAAATATCATTACTCTCAGGCCACTGCCGAGTAATGATGGCCCCCAAAACTATGCAGACACCATAAAGTGGGAAGTGAATCAGCCATAGCTCAAGGGACCCCTACCAAACCCTGGAGGAATCCTGGTTGAGAATGGCTGAACTAGACTGACATACTGAAGAAATGGAAGGATGGTGATCCTAATGAACACAATTGCATACATACATGGACAATTTGTGTCTGTATTTGATATCTAAAGTCTCGATAATGCTCTGTGATCTCTATTGCCTGACAGAGAAAACATGGTAAATGCTTACTGGATCTGCAATGAATTATATAGCATTCAGTTATTGTTTCTACTGATTTATCCTCTATCAAGCATCTTTATTTTAAAGCCTAATTACCAATTTGTGCCTAGGGGACCAGTGTAAGGGGTGGTTATTACGTAAGCCCCACTCCCGCAGGCTCCAAGCCTGGTGCCCACAGCCTCTTCCCCTCTGCGCTTCAGTGGTCGGAGGCCTGCTGACATCATCACATCTAATGCCTATAGCCCTGCATTATACGTGATGACACAGAGGGACAGGCCACAAGCCAAAGCAGAGGTGAGCACTGTCGGTTGACTGGGATTAGGTAAGTAAAATTCTTTATTTAAGACCCCTAGACAAAAAAAATACCAGTTAACCCTTAAAGTAAATAGCCCCACTGCAAGGGTAATTTTGAAAATATTTTAAAATAGAAATGTATTTAAAATGTTGATTCTACAAACAAAGTAAATAAATTGTACATATTGTTAGTTGAACAGGCTAAATGAGGGGAAAATGCTCAATTTCCCAATCCACGTTGAACAGCGTGGATGGAGGAATCTCCCGCTGCCGGTTATTGATGCTTAAATACCCACATGGTGACTGCGGCTAATTGGCTACAGTCACTTTTCAGCCAACAATTTTCTACTCCGCTCCATTGGTTTTTCATTCAAAGTATGTCGAGCTGGGAGGGGTCAAGAGGGCCACCCATGGTATGAATTTCAACTGATTCCATAGGAATCTAACAGTGTATGGCCAGCTTTAAAACGTTGAAGCACAGTAAAAATATTGGACCCCCCAGGAGCTATTTGCAATAACGTGTGTGTATGCACAGCACATTTGCACATTATGACACTCTTATCTTACAAAGTGCCCCCTCCAGTGCTGCAAAGTCCATGCTCCCCTCCATTGACAGTGTTTCATGTTTACCTTGTCTTGTTCTGGGTTCAGGTATGCATGGAAGCACAGAATCACTTTTACTTACCTGATCCCCATCTCCTTATGGTCAGTGCTCACCTCTTTCCCCTCCGCTCTGGCTAAGGACTGTCTGTCGGCACCCTAACTTCTGATGCAGGTCTATGGAAGCTATATCAGACCTTATGTCGTCATCGGCCCATAGATCATCGGAGCGTAAGGGAGGGAGCCAACAGGAGCAGGGATCAGGTAAGTAAAACAGCTCTTTCCGGTCCTCTAGGCATAAATGAGATGGGCTTTAAACGTTTTCCAGAATTTCCAAGTAGAGTGAAACATAAGCTGAGCTTGGGCCCATGTACGTATAATAAAATCAATAATATCTGAATGACACCATCATTGATTTAGTGTCCTTTCAGTACGCTAATCAATGTCGTTATTATCACCACAGTTACAGGTAGTAAGGTGAGGACAAGTGTGATAGGTTTACACAAATTACACACAAACAACATGTGTATTGAGCTCTTTAAATTGCCCCCCCTCTCCCCCTTCCCCTGTCATTCATTTACTGCAATCACCTGACGTGTAATAAGCACTAGGTGTTTATACCTTAGATTACATTAGCCATTGTCTCTGAAATGTATTGTTCACATTCCCAGCTGGAATCTACATTTACAAATAAAACACCAGCACTGTCGAATCCAAACAAACATTTAAACCAGGTGCTAGGATGAAAGGTAAAATCTATATTCACTGTAAAGGTAACATACTGTATAATGATATCCCTGCCTGTAAACTACACATGAAAGGGAAAAATACTTGAACAGTGTAAGCAATTATAATGTGATGGTGCCTGGCTGTTTGTAGACACAAAACTATTTCAGCACATTGGGATGGAAAATTGTAAAGCAATTTCTAAAGTACTCTGCGGAAATAAGTAAAAAAATGAATTGCTTGTAAGCCCTCACGGGCAGGGCCCTCCTTACCATCTTGTCTTGAATTGTATTGTGATTGTAATGTCTTCCTTATATTGTAAAGCTCTGCGCAAAATAAATCCTGTATAATAATAGTAATGAATAAATAAATGGTCACATGTAATTGTAGACAGCACTGCGTAAAGAATAGAGCTTATAAAAAATAAAATCACAATACAAACTATTTTGGATCTAAAATGCCCTTTATTATTGGTTTAAATTACAAATATGCTAATCAAATTCAATTTATTATAATTAAAATGTGATATTACAGTCAAAAGGATTTTTTTGCTTTTTCAAAGGCTGATTAGATCACGTTCAATGGATGCTGCTCCTTGATGTTTAAAAGGTTTAGTTTCCTGCACAATCAGCTGGTCTCCTGAGCACTGGGCCTGATATCCATTTTTAGAGGGGCTCCTTTCCCTTGCAGGGTCCTATGGAGCCACCCTTGTGTGTACTAGTAAGCTGTGTCTTTCTTCACAAACACAGAGACACAGCAAGACAAGACATTCCCCTGCTTTCTGCTCCAAGTTAGTAGATGGACAGCTGCTGGAGACTACTCTGTCCCTTGTGATCTTGTACTGGACAGGAAGTTCAGAGAAGCCAAGCTGAGAGAGATGAAGCCAGCTGTTCAGAAACATGATGGCTGGAAGTGTTTGGGCAAAAATGTAAACAAATGCTTGGTAATATATATTTGTTTGATCTGGATTCATTATTGAAAAAAGTTTGAGAGTTTAAGGCCCCTTTCACATGGGAGCCATGGGGGCTGTTCACTATGCAAACAAATTTGCACTTTGCAAAGGAGGTTTCCCCTTAGCTTAGTGAATGAGGTGAAGCTTTGCTGACTTCCATCCAATTACGTGCAAGCAAAAATACTATTTTTTTTTATTTGTCTTGCACATGATTGGGTGAACAGCCTTTAGTAAATCAACTCCAGCAAATCAATAAGAAGTATTGCAGGTGTTAGGGTGGCAGCTCAGTAATGCTCTCCTTTCATGTTCAACTTCCACAATACACAGTGTTTTACATCCGTATTTGCTACAATAAAAATTGCACACATATTATTATAGCTTCTTATCTTATCCTGTTAGAACACTGCCCTCTAGGGAAATACATTTGTTATTGCTTATAGACTGTAAACCAGAGATCCTAACCGCCTCTGTCACTGGTATGGCTTTCTCTACAGACACCTCACATCTTCAATGTATGAAAATTTAGGTCAGCCAGGGCAGACGCAGACACCAGAACAGTGCTTTCAAGACAATCCCCTACGATTTCCCTCTGGAACAGATTATTAGTATTCACACAAAATAAAAGGCTACCAGCAAAAACATTAACCACAATGCTGTAAATGTATTGCCCCACTTTAGATTAGCAGTGAAGTAAATCTCTTAAATTCCACTCCATTTTTTTTATACATTTGGAGTGCAGTGGCGGACCTAAGGAACAATGGGCCCTGGTGCAAGTTGAGAGCACTACTGACCACATGAAAGCCTGCACTGGCCAGCTGAGAGCCACACTGACCACCTGAGTCCCCACACTGGCCACCTGAGAGCCCCACTGACCACCTGAAATCCTGCACTGGCCACCTGAGAGTCCACACTGGCCACTTGGGAGCCCCACTGGCCACATGAGTGCAGGAAAACAGGCTCCCATTGAATCCCCACTTATTTATTTATAAATTACAATGCAATAATATTAGAAATAAAGAAGTGCACAATAAATACGCTTAAAATATACAAAAACTATCCCCCACTGCCTCCCCTCACTTCCCCCCACAACCTTTCCCCCCTCCCCGGTCTGTGGAAAAATTTTCTTCCGCAAAACTGGTCCCTGGGGTCAAAACGTTTGTGGGCCGCTGCTATAGAAGACTACAACTCACAGCCATGCTTAATACAGAAAAGCAGAATGGCTTTGGCTATAGGGGACTACAAATCCCAGCAATACTTTATATGGCAATGCAGAATGACAACAGCTATAGAGGACTACAACTCCCAGAAATACTTTACACAGAAATGCAGAATGGTAACAGCTATAGAGGACTATAACTCCCAGCAATACTCTATACAGAAATGCAGAATGGTAACGGCAATAGAGGACTACAACTCCCAGCAATACGCTATACAGAACTGCAGAATGGTAACGGCTATAGTGGACTACAACTCCCAGCAATAGGCTATACAGAAATGCAAAATGGTAACATAGATGACTACTACTCCCAGCAATACTCTATACAGAAATGCAGAATGGTAACATAGAGGACTACTACTCCCAGCAATACTCTATACAAAAATGCAGAATAGAGGGCTACAAACATGTCACAGAACTTAGCCACGTACAGAAGATGAAAGCAGTCACCTCATCTCCTCCTCCTCACGGCGGGAACATTATGTAGCTGGGAGAGGAAGCAGGCTGCCTCAACTTGTGCCTGCAGGCTGCTCTGCCTCAATCTGGCCTCACTGCCTGTCGGCCGGGCAACGGGCGGGCAGACGGACGGTCGGTCAGCGGCCAACCCTCCAACATCTTTTGCATTATCCTGCCACTTGTGCCTGGGTCTACTGGGCCCCCCCAGGCTCGGGCCCTGGTTTGCTTCAGACATGACAGCTTTTTCCTCCATAATTCTAGGTGAGGCTCTGCCTCCCCTGCCTGCACGTCCCTGTCCTGGGCAAATATGGGATTTCCTTTCTTTCGAAAGCCCCCTCTATTTACTGTTCTAATTACTAGTTCTAATTCATAAAGTCGCCATGAAACGTTACAAAAAAATGGGTTAATCCCAAAGAAACTACAGAAGGGATCCTTCAAAAAAATGACATATTTATCTATGTATTCTAACTTGCTAACCGTTTGTTATGGGAAAATATTCTAGTGTTAATGACCCACTGAAAGGCTAAAGGTCCATGCTGAGTCGGAGAATTTCCATCAAATGATTCATGTGTCTTATGATCATCAAGACTTTTGTCTCGTAATTAGTACAAGAAAAGCAAGATGTATAGCGAGCAGGACCTCATGTTATCTTAGTGATGATTGGTTCAGGTCTGTTTATTTTCATATTTTCATTTGCCCCATCAGCTCTCTATACATAGTGTTTGCAGTCAGCACTTTAAAGGATGTGGTTTAGAGCCATTTCTACATCGGAATCTTCTGTATTTCAGTTATGCTGACAAACAACATATCAAATATAACTACTTTGCATTTCAAAAGTTTGGGCAGCTATACTAAACACTAAACAGCTATACACCTCGCGATTATCGTTCGATTTCCAATGAAATTCGGTTTGACCTACGATAATCGGCCAGTTGATGAGAAGTCAACGATCACAATTACTGTACAACTGGCCGAATTCCGTCTATCAGGCAGGCTAGAAAACTTTTTTGAATCGTTCGAAAATCGCGTGGTCGGATGATTGTTGGCTTGTTTCCAAGCATCCCTCTCTGTATACTGTGAGTGTCATGTACCAGTTGTGTAAACATGCCAGGGTTGTCCACATGTTTCAGCACATACATGCAAGCATGAATAAACATGGTTGTACATATCCCATGCCCCCTTTACATGATCCTGAACCAGAAAGATGTCTAATGTGATCCTGATCTTGAATCACCCTATTTCGCCCCTGCCAACCGAGTGACACAGAGCTCATCCCCACAATGTAAACATGCCAGATGTCAATCACTTTGACATGATCCATCCTGCTCCTGGTCTCTAGACTGCCAAGGGATGTACATGCCCTACACATCTGTGGAGTTTCTGAACCTTGGCAATGCACAGCTGCACCATTGAAGCCGCACAAGATTGAATACCACATGGCACCATCCACCCAGAGCGCATGCACAGCATCACTCAACCTGGAGGATCATAAATGCATTAACGTGCAAAAACTGAGGACACATAAACACGGGAAAATGCCGCATAAACATGTTTACTATTTCGGCGTAGGAATCTGAAAATATAAAACAACTCTATATAAAAATAAATAATTTAACATGTAAACAACAGAATGCACAAAAAGGGCCAAATGGCAACCGGAACAATGTTATAAACTGCAGCCTGTCAAATCTCGTGCAACTCATCGAGCACATCACTAAGGGAACTCGCATCTCAGCAACCTGCTTGCCGATCTCCTCCAGTGCACTGCAGCTACGCATGATGACTGCGCATAGCTTCCCAACTGGAGTCCTGTCTTGGCCTGGGGATGCAACTAGCACTGCAATTGAATGAGCAAAACAAGAATCACAATGTGTAGGCCATGTTGCATGTCTTGTGAAAGTTAAAGAACAGTACATACCAGAACCTGAGCTCACTGTCGATTCTGCTACCTCCATGCACTCCACATCTGGCTCTATTTCCTCCGTGGGCCCCTGATCCCTCTGGGTCTGCATGTCCCCAGATTTTTTTTGCCCATCATGGTGGACCTCCTCTTAGCATTCGTTCCTATAAGAAAACCCAGTGTCATGCAATGCGAAGAATGTTACATGTAGATGGGCAACTTGCAAGTACACTATGCAGGCAATGCCACATGACCCATGCTAAGCAAGGAGGCACCAAGCCCCTCACACCCACAAATACCCGATCAGTGCATGCCATCCTAGTCTGCAATGGCAAGGCCTGTACCCCAGCAAAAGCAAGGTTGAAACACATATGTGCATGTTCAACATTCCGCACACGCAAACTTACTTTTCCCAATGATCCTGTGGATTCATCCCAAGCACCTTGTCTAGGATCCTGTCCTACCTGACATTGCGGTTTTCGTATTTTTTCAGTGTACAATGATAATCCTCCTTTTGGGGTATTGGGTGCTGGGTCCTTGGCGGACATGGACAAACCCTGTGTGGCCTCCAGGCCTATCCTACACAAATCCATATTTTATTTTGTTTTCTTTGCTCTTTTGTTCTGTTTATGAGATTTGTTTTTCCCCTTGCCCTTTCCTTGTTTACATGCCCGAAGGGCGGATGTTTATTTATTTGACATGCTATTATTCTCATATGTTATTTGGTGAGGTGATGCTTGTTTTGATTTTGTTCCATGTTAATAAATACATTTAGATTTACCTTAAAATAGTCGTCCTTCAGTACTTGGACTACTGCAGCACATAATTCTCAGGAATGATGCGTCCCAGATACTGGGCAGAGATCTTAGTAGAGAACGTGAGGTCCTCAAAGTTTCTGCCAGTGGCTATAAAACGCAAGATGGCTATTAGCCTTTGTTCTGGGGGTATCGCTTCACAAAGAACCGTATCCTGCTTCCGAATGTGTGGGGTGACCAGATCCAGCAGTGTGTGGTAAGCAGTGTCTGACATCCTCAGGTAATTTCGGAAGTCTTCAGGGTTGTTCTCCCTGAATTCTTGCAGTAGTGCAACATGCGAGTACATGTCGCGTTTTGGCAGCCAATTTTTGGCCCATACTCACCTTTTTTGTTCCCTGCGTTTGTGGTTTGTTGATGGCCACAACACCGAGCATAACAATGGCAAGGGTATCCTCCATGGTTTGGTACTGGCCACGAGCAGCTTTGCAAACAAATGCTTGCTGTTTGGCTGCTTGGAACAGAATGGCCTGCCTTGATTGGTTTTGTTGGATTGATGTGCTGTCGAACAATTTTCGGCAGGGGAATTTGTCTTTGCATGATGGGACAGACCTATGGAAATCAAACAACGGTTCGATGGCCGGACAAAAGAAATCGTAAGATGGTTGTAAGGTGTATGGTCACCTTAACACTTTATAAAGCCCAACTGAACTTTCAGTTTAAATCCGCTAAATACATTGTAGGTGCATCAAATCGAAAGGTATGCAAAGTCTTACAATTTATTTTCCAAGTGTGGAATCTCTATAAATCGGTGACAACATTCCATAAAAACAGGTAGTGTCCATCTATATAAACAGCAGTGATAGTCCTTCTGTGAATACAAGCACTCCACAAACAACCACAAGTTCATCCAATTAGTGCTCTGTGTGCTCGTTATCCTCCCACTATGTGCTCAAGAAAAACTCACCAGATTCTAATGACACTCTAAAACAGAGAATCAAAAAAATGCTGAGTTCCCAATATCCCGATCAATCCAGCATGTGCAATCCACTTTAATCAGTCCACCTCCACTTCTCCTATATTTGTACACGTTCCATAAGATAATAATTTATTGATTCTCATGTAATGAAATAAACCGCTCATAGTGCAGTAGGTAAAACAAATTTCTTTATTAAAAAGCAATCTACTTACATTCAGTATTAAAAATCTGTCAGCAAGATAGGGCTTGATGACGCCATCACACATGCGGGAATAGGAGGAACATTGAATACATGCCGGCTTTTTAATACTGAATGTGAGTATACTGCTCTTTAAAAAAGAAATTTGTTTTACATCCTGCACTATGGACGGTTTATTTCATTACATGTGAATCAATAAATTATTATCTTAGGGCACGAGGACGAATATAGGAGAAGTGGAGGAGGATTGATTAAAATGGATTGCACATGCTGGATTGATCGGGATATTGGGAACTAGAATCTGGTGAGTTTTTCTTGAGCACATAGTGGGAGAATAACGTGCACACAGAGCACTAATTGGATGAACTTGTGGTCGTTTGTGGAGTGTCTGTATTCACAGAAGGACTATCACTGCTGATTACTTTTACTATACAGGTGAAACTCGAATAATTAGAATATCGTGCAAAAGTAATTGCAGTAAGTGCTGCAAAAGGGGCCCAAACCAAGTACATATGCATGCTTGTACTTTTCAGAGGTCCGATATTGTTCTATGTACAATCCTTGTTTTATTGATTGCATGTAACGTTCTAATTTTCTGAGATTGTGGATTTGGGGTTCTTGGGGTTTTCATGAGCTGTAAGCCATAATCATCACAATTATGACAAATCACGGCTTGAATTATCTTGCTTTGCATGTAATGAGTCTATCTCATATATTAGTTTCACCTTTTAAGTTGCATTAGTGAAATAAATGAACTTTGCACGATATTCTAATTATTCGAGTTTCACCTGTATAGATGGACACTATCTTGCTTGTTTTTATGGACTATTTTCAGTGATTTATAGAGATTCCACACTTGATTGTGGAAACTATTGCATTTATAATTTCACATTTAGCACTGGGATATTCACTAAGTGAGAGATCACTTTTACAGAGTTATATTATTTCTTACACAAGTTGATTTTTATATATATGTTTATATAGTTTATTTTATCTTGAAGTTATTGAATAGCGTAGTGCACCATATATATAAGAAAGAAACAATGCTTGAGACATTTAAGCAAAAGAGAAAGTACCTAAAGTCAATAAACATATCTTCAGACACATGAAGCCTTTATAACTGACAGTTGGAACCTTTTCAATTTAGTAATATCCATTGACTGGGGCACAGGTTGTCCTTCCCCTAGTTTTTTCTTTCCCACTCCTTTCTCTACACAAACGACAATAAGGGTCTAAGGCTGGGTTCACACCTGGGCGTACGGAATATGCGCGTTTGTCGCGCGTTTCTTTTACCGCAAATCGTTGTAAAGACACGCGGCAAACGCGAGTTTCTGAGGGCTATCCGGCTGTATCCTAATGGATACACGCAGCAAATACGCGGCAAATACGCCCCAAAGAAGCTCCTGTACTTCTTTTGGCGTAGGGCGTTTTTCAGCGCCTTCCTACGCGCTGTAAAACTCCTAGGTGGGAACCATGCCCATAGGCAATTATTGGTTTTCACATGTTGAGCATTTTACAGCGCATATGAACGCGCTGTAAAACGCCCAGGTGTGAACCAGGCCTAACCCTTCCCTACTCTAGCAAAAGCTAAAACAATGTTTGCCTTTACATGCACTATATTATTTGAGTGTCAAATCTCCATACTGGTTCAATAAGGCATTGCAAAGGGCATCGATATCCACAACCCGGTAACCCAGTGCTATCAGTCTATGAAAGATGATGGCTGGTTGGCTGCTTTGCTAGTGAACTGTGTGCATTTCTTACTGCATATGGAATAAACCTGCGACATTGCATGGAAGCTGCTGTCTGAGCAGTCTTTGTTTATTTCAACTCTCATAATTGAGTTGGTGTAGAATAAAATGATCGTTTTCATTATTCTAGATCAAACAAGAGGAAAGAATTAGTCCTTGGGTGTTCAGTCTTCTTATTAAGCCTGTAATAGGGGCTGAAGCTGACTCATTCCAGAACTACACATTCCAGCTTATGCAACAGAAAGTACATTTGAACTTAGGGAATGCAACATAATTAAAGTAGGTACTTTGATGTTGTTCATATTATCTGTCTGGGATAATTGAAGTGGCATAAAAGTTGATTGTTTGTTTATCTTTACTAATTAACCCTCTATGTTTAGATGCTTCCTCATTGTTTAGGAGATAAATAGTTTATGTTTTAATTGCTTCGGTAAACGTTGTTCTCGTCCAACCTTACACTCTGCGTCCCTTTTCGTCTCAAACAGCCAATGACCAGAAAGAATATCTTGGCAATAGATCTAAGAATCAATTTTACAGATAAAACAGCACCGCAAAGTTACACCATCAATAAATTAGAGGGATGTTTTCATCATTACAACAAAAAATAAACAGTATAAAATGTCAAATGATGCAGTGCAATTGTTTAATGTTTTTAATAAACACTTGAGTAATAATATCTGAAGTGTGAACACAAAGTTACCAGAGATAGAAGGAACTACTGGCCAGTTCACTAAAATAGATTTGATTGGTTTGGTATCTCCTTCTGTCTCTATATCTCATTTGTTGACTGTAATGAGGCATCTAACCATCTAACTTAAACCACTACTGGCAGGGCTGCTATTGGCTTATTTGGATGTATTCTACAAATCTACAAAGTCATTATCAGGAAAAAAACTTTTCCTAGATGGTGTTCTAGGAGTCATTTATTTCTCTAATCTCTCAATAGTTCTCCCAGCCCCAAGTTTTCCAGAGAATTATGGAAATTATAGCTTACAGTTCTGGTCAAATGTAGCAGTTGGTCAAGGAGGGGAAACCTTCTTAATATATAGAGGGTCACAAACAAACAAACAGGCCAGAGACTGCAGCTAATCAATCTGATTATTGAGACTCTGGGTTGCCAGGAGTCCTCTCTGAAAGCCTTAGGGAGATCTTGGGAAGCCTTGTGAATTTAAAACTGTGCCATGGAGCCACAGTAATGCTCAGTTTTTCTCAGGTCATACAACAAACAATCTCTAGCTTTGGTGGGCCACATTTCTTCCCGTATATATGTAAGTGACACTTGGAAGCAGCAAGTTGTTGCTACAAAGGAGACAGTTAAGGTGTGTGAAGGCTCCAAAATGTGAGCTTGCAATCTGTCTTCTAAAATATATGCTCCTGAGGATAATGTTCAACCTTAGAACAAAACAGTAGTCATACTTCATGTTGTTGGACATGGTACTGACAGAAAATATGGTGGTGCTCATGATGTCCATGAAACATTGTAGGCACAGAAGAGGGCAAGGTAGACAGAAATTACCATTAATTCAACAACTTTACTTTATCATGATGAGTCCAGTTTGAGATCAGGTTATGGAGGTTTCATGATGAAGTAACAGGAAAAAGCAGGTAATTATCTTGGGGTAAGGAGGAGGTGAAGAAGAAGGTAGAGACATCAAAGGAGGGCAGAGGGGGGAGAAACCCCCTCCCTCCCCACTGTAGAAACATATCTAAAAAAATAAGTGTGAGGGTAGAAAGGAAGTCTACTCATATGAGTGGCTCTGGCACAGGTCATCATGCCATTACTCCTTCGTAATCAACTGAAAGGAGCTGGGCTTCTCAAAGTGCGGGTGATGGTGCACATAAATCTTTGGTCTAGAGCTCTTTATTCTGATTTACCACTCTGTCACCTTCTGTAACATGTGGATATGAAGCCTGAACACTACAGTATCAAGTGCATCAACTGCTTTACAGAGTGCTTATGTATGGATCAATTCAGCTCCATACACACCTTTAACTCCACACATACACCAGTTAATTTTGGTTCACTTTGTGTAGAGCCCTAAAAATGAAGAGTTCTGTCATGTGTATCATGAAAATTGCTACAGGGTTTGACTGTCACTCGGAAAAGATTTAAAGTTTTATTTAGTACAATTTGGAAGAGCATACATTGCAGTATCTATAGCAACAAACAGAACTGAAAGTGTACTAATCTGATCTCAGTAAAGAGAATATAGATTAATTTATGTTTCTGAACTTTTCTGTACTTTTGTCTGAAGGGTTTATGGTTTACCATAAAGAAATAGAATGAGCAATCCTAACTATATATTTTTCAAGCAGCTTTACATAACAGACTGTAATTTGCCCCTAAAGTGTCCTGATAAGATTTTACACTGTATAAGGTATACACTTATACACCAAGAACACATAGAACAAGGCATTAAAGACAGCTGTTCATATTACAGGATGTACAGCCAATTAGATTTTTTTTTCTTTTTTTGGAAGATTATAAAAAATGTTAAACATTTTAATGTTAATCACAAATATTTAAGATAATCCGGATGAGTCTGAAAATGTAATCAGAACACGATTAAAGAGAAAAAAAAAATATGTGACTAAAGTCCAAGTTCCCATTTTGTGAAGATAACAAATGTATACATTTTGAGAACAGCTTAAAACCACAGCATCAGACAAGTACAGTTAGCCCGTAATCTGCTAATTCTATCCAGGAAACAGTATAACCGTGCAAAAGTGAGAAGGTACCCCATATTAAGGTAAACTGCGTTATATAAAATTATGCACATTTTCTGCAGGAGGATGCAGTGCTTAAGCCTGAGTGGCCAATCACAGGCCCAAACACTGTCATGTGAGGAAGACATCAAACCCTATGTAAGCTCCCAAACCATCCTACATAATACCTTACGGAGAATTTGAATCCTGGCTCTGACAGGAGAATGAAGCATCAGGGCAGCACTGAAAAAGTGAGTGTAAGTCAGGTGGGCTTTCTAGATACTGTTGCTTTGTCCTAGCTGATCCTTAAGTTTTAAAGCTAAACTAGGCAAGCAGCTTTGCACACGGTTGACAACCTGCCAAATGTTCTGTTATTTTGCTCCTCCAGTCTAGTGTTGTAAAATAAGGGATATGGGAGATTAAATGGATATAGGAATGGTTAGTGACAAGTCTTTTTTTTCCCCAACTTTACCAACTAAGTAACTATGCATACCCCCTTAGACTGCAGAGCCTGGTCTTCAACCATCACTAAGCTGCACAGAGGGTCCAAGAACACACCCAACTTGTTGCTGGGACAAAGAAGCAACATCACAGTGATGAGTCAGAATTTAGCTAACTCCACTGTTAGGTTATGTGCACTGTGAATTAATGTGGATTTTTAAAGGCCAACCCAACTACAAGCTAATATTTTAATTTTGGGTTTCAACTGGTTGGTCGCATGATGCTGCAGCTATTTATCTACCTAGAAGACTACAGTGTCTGTATTTTCCATGTTATTGCAAAACATTGTAGACCCCTGACCATCAGACCTACCTGTATGGCTAAAAGTATTTGGCGCACCCCTCTAAATTCTTGAGTTTTCCAGTGAAGGGTACTGGTAATGCAACAGCATACAAAGACGTTTTAGACAATAGTGTATTTCCAATCTTGTAGCAACAGTTTAGGGAAGACATTTTCTGTTCCAGCAAGACTGTGCCCCTGTGCACAAAGACCGGTCCATAAAGTTATACTTTGACAAATTTGGTGTGCAGGAACTCGAGTGGCCCACAGAGAACCCTGTTGAACACCCTTAGGATGAATTGGAATTGCTGATTGTGAGCCAGATCTTTTCATCCAACATCATCACCTGAACAAATGCTCTTTAACTTCATGGATACAAATAACACTCCAAAATCAGGTGGACTGTTATATACACAAAGAGGGGGGCAACTCCATATTAATGGCCAGGATTTTGGAACTAGATATCCAACAAGCTAATATAGGCCTGATGGTCAGATGTTCCCAAACCTTTGGCCATATAGTATAGTTAGAGGCATACTCTAGTGTCATAGCTTGCCTTCACCGTTAAAGTCACATGCACACATTGACATTCACCATTGAATTTCTCTTCATCTCTAGTTCCAGTGGCAACTATCATGTTATATGTTCGGATAAAATAGCTTAAGCTTTAAAATTGCGTTCGCCCGTGAAGCCGCAAAAAACACCAATACCCAAAATTTCCCATTGGGAAGATGTTCGCAGCGATATGTAACGTGTAGCGCACCAACGCGTGTTTATGCATGCATGCGGGGGGCAGGGGACTTTAAAAATGTGTTTTTGTATTTTTAAAATTTTTTCTTATACGCGACTAATTTTGAAACACTTTTTGTTTTTTTTACACTAACTTTATTGCTATCAGCTATGTGGCTAACAAGCCCCCTATGTAATAGCAAATAGGACATTACAGGTCCTCTTTATGGAGACATCAGGAGTCTTTTAAACCCCTAATGTCACCTAGGGACCCTAAAGAAGATGAGGAAGCAGAGATCTGCTTCCCCAGCTTCTCCTGACTCGAAGAGCCGGAGACTGTAAATAGTGACACTGGAAGTGCTGTAATACACATTACTTCCTGGTCCAGTCATCGGAGAGATTAGTGGCTGGAAGCTGCTGAATCTCTCTTCGATCATTGCAGGGAGACCCCGCCAAGCCGGTCCCGGGCGCCGCACGGTAAAAACGATCCAGCGGCTGTATAGACGCCGGATTGCTTGTACATGAACAGCCATCACTGGCCGTTAAAAACGACAACAAGAACACGGCTCTTGTTTTAACCACTTCTGCAGGCCGCTGTCTATAGACTTATTGCGGTCCGGAAGTGGTTAAAGAGGGCACAAACATTAACAAAATATTGTCAGGGCCTGTAATCTTCCAACTGTTCAGAAAAAAACAAACAAACAAACATAAAAAAAAAAGTCAGGAATTCACAATAAATAGGTATGTCATGTATTTATGAATATAACATCTAAATATGTAAAATATGCAGTATTTTCAGTTATTTATAACTTTGCTATCACTCATTGGAATACTTTCTAGATTTTATTTATGTCTGGAGTGATGCATTCCAAAAGTTAAAATTAATTTTTATTGATCTCAGTATAAGAAGTAATAAAGAAGGAATCCTTTTGAATCAAAGATTCATGGTATTATATCCCATGTAGAGTCAGGTCTTTTCAAGTTCTGCAGTCAGGAATTTGCAATAGGCTTTTATCATGATTGTGTTAAAATCTGTTGTCTAATATGCCAGCTGACTAAGGTTCAAAACTGATGGTTCAGATGGGAGAAAATATGTGAAATAGAATTACATTATTCATCCTTGTCTAAAGAATCAGCACATTTTACAAGACTATATTTAATATATGAATTTAATAACTTCTAGCAGTGGTGTCCAAACTAGGGAAACATCACCTTTCCTGGAAATTTGATCTTGAAAGGCAGGGCAGACAAGTCACTGTACTTGATACTATGAAAGTGTAAGCGGTATAGAAAGTGTAGGCACTGTTTGAGGCAGCCTTCACTGCTAAAGCTGCAAACAGAAAAACATTTTTTACACAACTGAGCTTTATGCAGCTACCTTTAGGTGATTGCACACTGGCAAAAAAAAAGCAAGCTGCTGGGACATCGCCTATATAAACATGCGATAGGAAGTACATAACCAGCAACAGGCCCACATAACAATAACAGTTCAAGAAGGCTCAGATTCAGAGAGCAGCTTGTTGCACCTTACGCCCGAAACAGGCATCAACAGAGGCTTGAACATCCAACAGGTAGAACTTAAATGTGTAAACAGAGAGCCAGGTGACAGCCTTGCAAATCTGAAAAACTGATGCCTGAAAAGCCCAGAAAGCATTAACAAATCTAATAGACTGTGCCTTAACAGGACAGGAGAAACCCTATCCTTCAAACTATAGGCTTTAACGATAACTTGTCTGATCCACCTAGCAATAGTGGAGCAAGATGCAGGGAGAATTGTGTGCGTGTTCTCAGGAAGGACAATATGCTGGTTAACAACCACTTTGTCCCTGTGAAACACTAAGTGCACCTTACAGGATAATGTCCCCAGTTCTGAGACTTTTCACCAATGTGATGTATGACCTTAGCTGGAAGTGGCTTTTCTGGTTGATAAGGAAATATCTCAAATAGGTTAGAAGGGTGGCTTCTGTAGGACCCAGAGAACCAGGGTGAGGTCCCAAGGGGACACAGCAGACTGGACAGGAAGAGAAATGTGAGATATGCCGTAAACAAAGGCCCCTAACTAGTTCGTGAGAGTCCAGAGATCTCTGAAACATAATGGCCAAGGCAAAGATTTGTCCTTTTATGGTACTCAAGGCCAGATATTGGTGCAGACCGAACTGGAGGAAAGACCAAATACATCCCACTGAGTACCTTCAAGGATGAAAATTCCTCACATTGCACCAAAAAAAGTAGGTCTTCCAGGTGCGATGGTAGATTTATCAACAAGTCAGCTTCCTAGCCTGTCTGTCCCAAGCTCCCAGAATGTTGAATTGCAACGGTCTGGAGTGAAACTGACACGTACTCCCAATTCCACTCCAGGCACAGCCTCAAGAGAGGCCACCATGAGACCCAAAACCCTCATGCAGAGATGAACTGAGGGCTTCTTCTGGGCCTAGAGTACCCGGGTGTGAGAGCGAAGGGACAAAAGTTTGTCCTGGAGCAGGAAGATCCTGGACAGAGTGGTGTCCAGAGTCAGACCCAGATACTCTAATCTGTGGTGGGTTCATTGATGACGGAGATTGAGGATCCATTGCAGCTCTGCAGAGTGTCAAGTGGATCCTCACTGTCTGTCTGGCAGATATTGTTCATCAGGGACATTGAAGCCTGGTTCTTCATTAGAATATCATCCAGATACTCATACAACGTGAAACTGTGAGCATGGAACAGAGCCAAAGACCTTTGTGAAAACCCAGGGAGCAGTGGACAGGTCAAATGGCAGGGTGATAAGTTAGTTAGCAGAAAACGGTGATGTGCAGATAAGTGTCCTGGATATCTAGAGGCCAGAAAGTCCCCCGGAAGTAGGGAGGCAACAACTGACCTGGAATTTTCCACGTAAAACATTTGAACCTGCAGTTACAAGTTGAGTCTTTAGATTCAAATTAGGCTGGACTTCCCCCGTTCCACTGTAGGTACAGCTGTAATCACCCCTGGGACAAGAGTTACTGGACAGCAGTCAAGAGGTCCACCAATCAAAACTGGGAATAGGACAGGTTTTGAAACAGGAAGTGGGGAGGAGGCAGGGTGCAAAACTCCAATTTGTAGCCCTGGGAAATTATACTCTGTACCCAATCATCTTATATGCGTTAGGACCAGAAGGCCAACAGACGTTCCCCCACTGAGAAGTGAAGATGCCCCATCATTGTGAAGGGGCCTTGGCTGTCTAGGAGGGCCATGTCTTCTTACAAAAGTATGTTCCTGTCTTAAGGTGCCCATACACTGCTCGATTCTCGTACGAGAATCGCGGGAAATCCCGTGATCGTACGAGAATCGAGCAGTGTGAACGGAGAAGTGCGACCGTTTCTACTGTACGGTCGCACGTCTTCCGTCGAACCAGCATGTTTGAAAACCAGCCGGGAATCGTACGATTCTCGGCTGGTTAGAACGGTGCTCGGAAGACAAATGCTGAACGGGCCGGTGTGCGCACGCGCACACTGCCCGTTCAGCATTGCGGTCATCAGAAGCCCGCCCCTCAGGGGGGCGGGCTTGCGATGATCGAGAGTGCGATCTGCCTGTCCAAGATAGGCAGATCGTAAGTTTTTTTAATCCCTTTACAACCATCGCAAGACTAAGGTCTTGCGATGGTTGTAGAGTGTATGGCCACCTTTAGACTTGGCATTGACTGAGAGGGAACAAAGGAGCCTTCTGGTAAAGACCCAAGCCTTGTTGTTCTGGGAGAGAGTACGCTTACCCCCTGTGATCTCATTGAGGTACTTATCGAAGGTGGGGGCCAAACATGTGCCTTTAATGTGTAACTGCTCAAGTTGATTCTTGCATGGGAGCTCTGCTGACGATAGAATGCCATAGATGCAACCAAGGGTTGCATGGCAGGTCCTGCCAGCAAAAAGAGATTTAAAGAGTATCTCTAATGTTATCTAAATATAGGAGTGTCCTGCACAGGAGACCATGCGGGTCTTATTAAGGCAGGATCCACTACCAGAAGTTCCCACTTATATGGGAAACTTTCCTTAACAGGATATTTCCGAGTGAAATGCTAGGGAGAAGAAAGTGTAAGTGACCTCATACTGGACACCTTTACATGAGGAGAGACTGCTCTAATGCTAAGGCCCCAGTCACACTGAGCGATTCACAAATCGCACGTTTGTCGCATGGTTTGCATTTTGCGCAATATCGCACGGTTTGTCGCGCAAATGGCTGCATTGAGCAAACTAGAATCGCGGCAAAATCCGCTCCAAAAAGGGTCCTGCTGCAGCAACGCACGACCCGCGACAGCGACGGACAGAGCCCCATTGCCATGCATTGGAGAGCGATATCGCGCGGTAAATATCTGCGATATCGCACGGATTACCGCGCGATACATCGCTCAGTGTGAATGGGGCCTAAGAGTATATGGTGTCAATAATAATAGCTATATTTACCTTTAGCTTGTGAAATCTCAGCAGTAGGGGTGTCCTCTCGATCCAATACCACAGAGGGTGAGGGATTCCCCTCTTCAATGTCAACCTCCTTAGGAACATCGAGCTTAAGGGCAAAATCAAAGACTGAGTTGGGAGGGGGGGCTTGAGGGGCAGTTATGACCCTGCTGTCTATGGCCTCAATAAGGTCAGAAATTCTGCCCATAACCTCTGACATTGCGGCAGAATACTCATCTCTAAATAAGAAAGAGGAGACTGGAAGACTAGCCAAATGACAGCAGTCAGAAGACAGGGTACTAGGGCCCTGAAAGGAGGAACTATTGTCTCAAACCAGACTAGAATCTGAACTAGCAAGTCTATCTGAACCTCTTTCTTTCTGTTTACGAACTGCCATGCCCACGAATTTTCATCCCAGGGGGGTACTCAAAACTATGCAGAAGTAATGGAGGAAGGGAAAATGACTTGCTACCAGCCACCAGTAGGTTGCAATTAGATGTCGTGTGCGGCCAAGAGGAGACCAGGAGATGTTGCTGCAACCTGGCCCACACATGGGCAGAAGAAACGGGCCTGGTGTACCAGTACGGATGCATGCCATGGGTGCACCTAATTGTTGGCGCCGAGTTATACATTTTTGGGAGTTGAGTGGTCAAGCGTATTCCCACATCCCAAAGAGTTTGTTTAGAAAGAGCACACTAAGGCTAAATGTTTAGGGAGCTTCTACATTTACTTGCCACTCAGATGCAGGAATTATCCCCTTCCGGTGGTCTCCCTTCACAATGGACATACCCCCACAGGGGTGTTCGGATACAGGGCTCTGCACCAAACAGACCATGGCCGTTGACCTGTAGAGCACCTTTCAAATAATTCCACAAGTTGCACTATGTTCCAAGGTGAGTGCCCACAAAGGATCCAGTGCACCAGCAACATTACAAGCTGGTCCCACATCCACTCACCCAGCAGGGTCTGAGTAGGTTCCCCCTGTAACTCTACTGAGGAGTCAACCAATCTGAAACCTGCATAAAGAGCTACAGTGAGTGATCTTGATAGAAGAATCAGCTTGATAGACAGCATCCAGGGGGAAAAAAAAAAACCCCAATGGAAAAATGTAAGCTTCTCTCAGTAGAGAAGAGGTCCATCACCCTAAGGGCACTAGCAGAAAAAACAGACTAAGTAGCTAAGTCACCTTTAAGTAGCTGCATATAACCAAATTGAAGACGCATGTGTTGTCATTTTTGCACCTTCAGTGGTGTTTTTTTTCCCGATTGTAAAGTACACATGCGTCCTGTACTGTACAATCAGTAAAAAAACACCACTGAAGGTGCAAAAATGACTTGCAGGATTACTCAAAAAGTATACAGTGCAAAGGTAATGTTAAAATGTAGTAAGCCATAGCAGCCAATGACATTTTATTTTAAATTGTTAGATTCTAGTAATCTGCTTGGTTGGTTTCTTTACTGAAAAATGCAGCTATGTCTAGATTTACCTATTCTGAAAATACAGATGACACTTTCTTACAACCTAGAATTACAGCTTTGATATTCTCGGCTTCTTTCAAACATCCATACTGCCCCAATCTTTATTTTAATCAGCTGCTCAAGTCTCCTCTTGCACTGATCCAGACTCATAATTTGATGTATTAGACAAAAGGGCTAAATCAAAGCAATTTGTAACCTTTTATTACTTCCATCTCACCCCACAGACTCTTTCCCTGCTTATTCTTGAACACAAGAAGCTATTATAAAAGGAAGATACATAGAACTGGTTTCTTCTATCATTGAAGAAAAAAAAGAAAAACTGCTTAAGGTTTACATAAAATTCACCCAGGAACACAATATAATATAAAGTAAATAAAACAGAAGCTTCAACTTTGTATTAAAAAAATCCCTCTGCACATTGGTCTAATATTAGCAAATATTGCTGCTACCTCCTACCTGCTCTGGAAATATCACAAGCATCCTTTGCTGTTAACTGCTGTAATTTTTTTAAATGAGAAGGGGGTTCTGCAAGATGAGGTAATCTGACAGTTCTGTATTTGAAAACAGATTTATTGTATTATGCCCCATGATACTACACTTCTGAGGCTCTCAAGGTTTTGCCTGATGCTACAAAGCAATTACTGTATCACATGACTGATTACTGACCGCTTCCAAGCTTGCAATAACTCATCTCCTAAAATTCTGCCACTTACAGCTTGCAGTGCCGAGATCTTCAGTAAGCATCAAGGACCATCAATGTCTGTTAGCCTGAGAAATAATTTGTCGGTCTTACTAGCTCAGCGTGGGGGGGTAAGGGGGACTTTAGGGGCAACAATGCCTCCTGGGTGGTTAGTGTAAACACATAACATATAGCTGCTATTCAGGTAACAGGAATTGTAATACAAATCAGAAGAGAAACTATACAGAAGAGGTAATTAGAGTGAATTAGAGTTTGAATTCAGTCTCATCACTATTGCGATTCCAAAAGGCAACAGGTTGAAAATTCTGGACCCAGAAATACAGAATTTCTCAGTACCAGATTGCTACAAATGATGTAATTCGTCTCCCACTTTTGCAAGTAGGAGTGCCTCCTCATTGATCCCACATTTGGAAGTTTTGTGGAACAAGTCTTTCAGTGAAATCAGTGTGGCCTGAAAGGGATGAAAGGAACTTCTCTTAGCTTCCTCTTACCACCTGTGATTTGCTTGATGTGCATATATAAGGAAGTGTGTGTGTGTGTGTGTGTGTGTGTGTGTGTGTGTGTGTGTGTGTGTGTTTATGTGTGGATCCATGAACCCATCGCACTCCTGTCCGCTTATCTCCAAGAGAATAAAATGGGTGCTTCGGTGATCAACGGATGGCAACCGTCATACATCAGCAGAAAACATGGACACCGGCACTCCAATATCAGCATGAAATAAAGTCTTATTTATTGCAAAAATGCATCATGTCACATAAATGCGACGACCGTTTCGGGGTCACGTAGGATCCCCTTCCTCAAGTAAATGACATGTGCGTGTCCCCTTAACCCTTTCGCTGCCAAGGACGTACGTCGTACGGAGCTACAAAAGTGCTTCCAGCTGGCCAGCTCAGTACGTCGTACGGACCTGGCATTTACAGTTCTACTATTGTACTACTGTTCAGCAGACTGTCCCCTTTAAATTAATAGCTGTCATCAGCGGCTCACAAGCCGCTGATGACCGCTAATTTGAAAAATACCGGGCATCCCTCCCTGGAGCCATCCCTCCCTGGAGCCATCCCAGGGAGGGATGAGGGACTCCATGGATTTTCTCGCAAGATGCTTCTTGCATGGGGGTTCCGCCAACCAACACGAGCACATAAACAGAAAGGAGACTCATCCTGTAAATCTGGTGAAGCATGTCTGCTTTCCCATCCATGGAGTAGTGTAAGGCATGGTATCCTTAAAGAGCAACTTGTTGAGAAAAAAAAAACTGCTTCCCTTTTTCTCCTCAATCAGGGTAGGGGGAAGTTAGATACTTACTATGGAGCGCAGGTTGAAGGGGCGTGCTTGCGACCCCCTCAGTCCCACCTCTTCTAAAAGGGTGGCAATCCTACCCATGAGATTTGACATGGCCTAAGAAAATTCCTATTCGTAAAAGGTATGAAGATGGGTTAGCCACAGAGTGAGAGAAGATGTCCATCTTCTAAGAAACCTAGCAAAAAACTGAAGCTTGCAGGGGGAGTGAAGGATTATGTAGGGGCTGGTCCCTGCAACTTTTTTCCCACCAGATTCCAATCACCTAAGGTAGCATGTCACCCAGCACCCTGTGCTGTATTATTGGGAAAATTGCCTTAAGAGACACTTGCAACTGCGGGGTTATCCTCCAGCATCCTGTTTCTTTATTTTGCCTTTTTTAGATGTCTTCCGGTCAGGAACATGAAAAGGGTGTGAATCCTGGAGTTCCACTTTACCATCATAACGTTTCAATTAAAGCACTGTGAACCTTGTTTTGATACAGTCTAGTGTTTATTGTACTTTATGGAAGGTACACTTGAATTTCAAAAAGTTAAAACATATAAAAGTGGTTAAGGGGAAAAAAAAAAACAATGTATGAACATTTGATAAATGCATGAGAATGTCATATACCATATAGCAGATTACAATGGTAATGTTAATGCCAAAAGAGCATTATGGAAGTTAGTTGAAGAAAAAAAACTATGCTTTTTACAAACATCTGCTGCTTAAAATACCAGGAAGGAATTCTGTACTGTAAATAAGTAGTCACAGAGTGCGGAGAGATGATAATTTTTACAATTTTCTGATCTGTTCTAGAACTGACTGCAGAATGTCATGGGGGGGGGGTGGATAACAGATGTAAATGGTGCAATTACTTCACAGAAAATCACAGAATCACCTAACCAAACCGTTATAGATAAGAACATAAAAAGGTACAGATTATAACTCTCCTATATGAAATAATTTACACACGTCACCTATACCACCATCTAAAATAATCACTAAATACAATTCTTTGAAATAATAAACAAGCAATAATATTTCTGCATGAGGAGTTATAAAAAAAAAAACTAAAGAAATAATAAGTGTTTTATTTCAGTTTGTCCCCTCTATTTTCTTTATTCTCTGGATGAAAATGTTCAGAAACTTTTTTTTATTTTTTTTTCCTGTAGTGTAGTGCAACCAACCAAGCATATCTGGTAGTACAAATGCAAAAAAAAGAAACCACTTGTCAAAAATACTTGTACAATGGAATGGGGGAAGAATTTAAGTCACAAAACCATTTTCGGCTCCCGATCAATCAGGAAAAGGACTCCACAGTTTGCAGGCTGAGCAAGCTTGTGCCGTGTTTTCAGGAAGTAAATGTTTATGCAGAGGATGTTACACTCTGTTTGTAAACTGCGTGGTAAGCGTTTCTCAGTAAGACATATGGGAAACAAGATTCCAGCAAGTCCATGGTCAGAAATGGTGACTCTTGTACAATCTGTAAGAGGATAAACAAATGTGGTTATTACATCAACGCATTATACAAAAAAAGTTATAAGGGCATTTGGACAATCACTAATTTACAGCTATGCTTGTACAAGTTGGGTGAATTAACTTCTTTTCACTGAGTGGAGTATTCCAGTTATATTGTTTTTATTAACTCTTCGTTTGCATCCTGGAAAAAAAAAATGTCTCCAGAAGATGGCGAACCCGCCAAAAAAAGATTACACAATGTAATAATAATAAAAAATGTGTATAAACCCATGTAAAAAATATTTGACCAACAAGCATTATATTGTCTTTTTAGAAACTAAGCCTTGATACTAGTGGCTGGAAAACGTTCCCTGTAAAAAACAAAAATCCAGTCAGACTTCCTGGTAACAGTATTTCTGGGAATCTCCTAGGACATCTACATAAGAGATGATTGGCTCCTCCTCCTTAAAAAGCCCCCACAAGATAACACTTTAAAGTGAGAACCGAGGGGTGGGGTATTTAAGGTGAATACCCCAAACTAAATATTCAAGGGGAATAGAGGAAAGAAAACCCTATCTTAAACCAAACCAAAGAAAAATGTCCTAGGGTTGGAACTAGGTAGCAGTCCTGGAAGATTCCTAGAAATACCAATATGTCTAACCAGAAATGTCCCCAATCATCTTCCAGGACATCTACGTGAGAAGAAAAGTAAAAGCATACCTCAAGGGTGGAACTGTAGAAGTTTTCAGCCAAAGGTCACATCCTGTTGAGATAGCACCTCTACTCTATAAATACATTCTGTTCCTGTTTCATGCAATCTGTTTTTGTTGTGACCCCGCGGGGAAGTGGAAAAAAAAAATACATCTAGTCAGTGAAGTTTTAGACACCTGAAGAACTTTCTTGTGGATACTGAAGAGTACTAAATGGAAAGGAATTTAGGAGACCCAGTCAGCAGACAACAGAGTAGACACCTGCATGCATCCAGAAACTGGAACTTCTCCTCTTTAGAGTTCTTAGGGTTATCACAAAATGATAATACAATCTCTTGTGATCTATGGAAATTGGAGGCCACTTTAGGGAAATACATTAGGTCTGGTTTAATAATTATTCTGTCAGAGAACATGGTCAAATAAACCTCCCTTTTAGACAAAGTCTCCAACCTTCTAGCAGAAGATATAGGCAAAAGGAAGGCTGTTTCATAAGCCAAAAACTTGGAGGAATCTTGAATAGGTTCAAATGGGTAGAGGGACAAACCATTCAACACCTTTGAAAGCTCCCACGCGGTGCCACCACTTTGGCTGCCATAAATGTACATCTTTCCCTTGCATAAAGGAAATGGTCAAAGCTTTCTGCAAGTCTGATTTCTAGAAATACTGAAACTGCTGAAATTTGCACCTTGAGGGGCCTCAAACACAGGCCCAGGTTGAAACCATTCTGTAAACACTCAATGGAGTACTAGTACATCTTGGGCAGTATGCTTGTTCTTGCTGCACCATGAAGAAAAAGGTTTTCCAGATCTTCATCTAAATGTTTCTGATGGTCATTTTTTAGCTTTTAAGAAAGGTATTAAAGTACTGAACAACCATTGTCAATACTAAGTACTCTGAACACCCATTGTCCCTGACAGTAGGCTATTGCACTCAAGAGCGAGGCCAAGGTGGCACCAGAGAGATTCTGTAAGCTGCCGAACCAAGCTCTTCTGGGCCATCAAGGGGCTGAGAGAATCAGAGTGCTCTTGAACTGGGATATCATTGACAATACCAGGATATCCTGCCCCTTGACCAGATGTTGTAAAGCTAACAGTGCATCTCCTGCACCCGTGAGTTTGCAGTAAGTGGATGAAGCCTTTATCATTGCACTTTTCCATACTCCTTGAACCTGTTGCATAGAGAAGCAGGTCCCTTTATCCCCATTTTCTATAGTGATCCTTATTGGCTGATACCGTTTTCAAGGTTGGCTGGCAAACAGATATTTTGCCCTAGGGCAGAGATAAGGATTGTAATGCTTCTGCGATGCGATGCCATTTTAAGAGTAGCTAGCTTCGTAGCGTTCGGGAATGAAACTCCACCCAAGTTGCTGCAGGAATAGAGGCGGTCATCATGACTTATCCGAGTGTTACTAGTGGATGTACTCTTATCTGTTGAACCTTGGAGACAATCTTGTCTATTTTTTTGGGATGTAGTTTAAGAATGTTTCTGCTTTGACATGGTCTCTTGGTGGGTGGGTAAGAAAAAAAAAACTTTGTAGGGGGAGGATAAGAATTCTAGACAGTACAGCTGTGCTAAGGGTTGAACAAATGGGCTGGCTTAAATTTTGACTCACTGATGAATGATTTGTGACAGTCTTCAGCTTCTGCTTAACTATTAGAAAATTCCTCTTCATCCACTTCTTCTGCCCTGGGCATTGGCCAAATAGCTACAGCTAGTTGGAAGAAAGATTGGGAGCTTGAGGCTTCAACACTGGAGGTGAATGGCAAACAGTCAATGTTGACAGGAAAGACTGAAAGATGGAAATCATTTCCAACCTCAAGGAATCCATAAATTCTCTCAAAACTAAAGCTGATTCAACCGCCAATATTTGAATACATTATTCACAAAATGGTTTGGAATAAGAAGACGAGATTCCAGCATCACAGTTTCTGCACTTTTTAGGGAGGCTGGGCACTGGTACCGCAGGCGAAGGAGCCGACTTGTCCAAAATGTGCAAGTCAGAACAGGTCTGAACAAAACACTTGGGGTCAACAGAAGGAATGGCAAGAACCACTGTGTTGTGAACACAAAACAACCCCTCCTCCTGTGTTAACATGACCCCAAAAGACAGCAAACTGGGTAAGAGAAAACAACTCAGGGGCACCCATAGAAGGTGTCACTTCTGTGCCCCAACCGTTGGTAGTTTTCAGGTCTGGTCTGCTTCCTCACTGTCTGAATCCATAATAAGGAGAAGAGCAGATGAGGATGCTAACCATATGTTAATACACCATTTGGCTGTGTCCTCCTGAAGTGTGTCACTTGCTGCACAACAAATGACACGACGTGCTCTCGCTCTGCACCTAGGAAGGGGGGGGGAGGGGGGGATATACCAGTGCATGCTGTCCCAAAACATCCAAACACGAAAACAGCACTTTCCCTCCACTTCAACTCTGCATTTAGCAGCACGTCCCCTTTCTAAAACGCTCACACTAGCCTGATGAGAAGGTTAGTGTTGTAGCAAGTACACACAGGTATCATCCCCAACACCTAAGGGGACAAGAACCTGGCAGAAGGGGAAACCTGGTAAAGGGAAGTAGAACACAGACCTGCGCAACCAGGGTGACCACTGGCCCACCAGCCATCCAGTTAATTAAAATGAAAAAAATGTTTTGCTGAATTCCTAGGAGGTAGGAAAACCAAACAGAACCGATAGTTAGAGGGGGAGTTGGAGTATTTAAGGTGCTTGCTTGTGTTTTCTGAAGTAGGAGGAACCAATCTATCATGTAGCTGTCCTGGAAGATAAGGGGGGGAATTTATTCATCTAAAACCTAACCAAGTCTTTCTTAGAAACAACTTTGCAGAACTTACCATATCTAGCAGCAAATAAACAGATTCTCTGTTTCTTGTTGTCGTTTTATCAGTCTCTTGGCCAATTTTCAGGAGGCTGGAAGATGCAAGCTGTGCGAACAAAGCACAGTGGACAGAAGCGTAAGTGCACAAAGCAGCTGAACAGGTAAAAATATACACATACAAATGCATACAGGTTCATTTTATCTGAAACCCACCGACAAGTCATTATACTATATTAACATTAAACACCACCAAGCCATAGCACATTTATCTTTAACCCCTTCATGACTGAGCTTTTTAGTTTCTGTTCGTAAATGACTGACACACTTTTGACATTTTTGCTGTGTGATTTCCCTTATTTTTAACACTTTTTTTTTTTTACACTTTTCACAAATTTTTTTTAAACTTAAAAATGTTATTTTATTAATTTAATTATATCAAGCAGTCATTGTGAATTAATCTCACTATTACTGCTTGATACATTAATACATTTTTGGTTATTATCAGGCTGCTTCAAACTTCAGAACAGCCGATAATAAGTTAGTGACACTGCAGCAGTTCAGGATTCAGCTGTCACTAGTTTTCTGATTGTTACAACAACCATCAGAAAACTGAAACATTCTTCTTTCAGGAATAGATACAGCATGTATCTATTCCTGAAAGTGAAAGAAAAAAAAAAGCCAGTATAGCTTGAGAGAGATATCTCTCGATCTATACGAGCTGTCGCAAAGCCGGCATGCCGGCTCTGCTTTGATTCTGACACCCGATCTTCAGGTATCGGGTGTCTGAAAAAGGTTAACCCTTTCATTAATGGATGCCTCTATACTGAGGCATCCATTAATGAATGATAACCGCTGATTCTCAGCGGTTACCAGCCTTCTAGTGTAGCAAATAACTCGTCACGTACAGTGTACGTGACAAGTCATTTGGTCCCTTTGTGGCGGGACGTGCAGTGTACGTCTCCCGTCACGAAGGGGTTAATATGCATTCTCCACTGTGCTTCTGAAGGCATTTTACAGGTTGTTGTTTTTTTAAAGTGCTTTCCAAAGCAAGGGTACTGCAAATGCATGTTCAATGCCTATATGCTGCGCTTTATACCCATTGCCATTCTTCCAATATACTCTTGCTGGAAGCTGCACCAGACATGCAGCAAGCAAGACTTTTTAAAGTGAACCCTTGTGAACCCTTTACTTTCAGCTACAGGTTTTGACCGTGTTGACTAAAGACTTTCTGAAAGGGCTATACAGATTCAGACTCTGCCAATGCCTGTATCTGCATAGCTGCAAACACGCTTGGACCTACTGGTAAAATCATCAAGGCTATGTTCACACCATGTCAGGACCAGGTCTGGAGCAGATCTGCAAAAGCAGTGCATTTGTGCCACGTTTTTGACGCGTTCTGGTGCATTTGTTTTTAGCTTAAAATGGCTTTTCAGGTGCGGTGCAGTCCAGTGCATTTACATGCATTTACATGCATTCCGGACCAGAGAAAATGAGATAAACAGTATTTTTTGGTCTGGACCAGAACGGAATTCGCTGGTGTAAACAGAGCCCAGAAATACCATAAGGATACTTTTTTGATCTGGGAACAAACTGTTCTGGTCTGGACATGATATGGACATGGTGTGAACAAGCCCTTAAGCATTTTGGTATGGGGTCAATCTTTGCTAATAAAGAGGTCTTTCATTCCTCTTTAATAGGTTTCACTCTCTAGTTCCACATCTTTCTGAACTAATGCTTAAAATTAGATTGCATATTTAAGGTGCGGATGTATATATGCTTTACACAGGAGCAAAATCATGTCTCTCTACAACATAATGGAACTGAGGCATAGCTTATATCTAAAAGGATTACATCACACATTCTAATAAATGAACCTAGGAAACCAAAGTTTGCATACCCTTGCAGAAATCGTGAAATTTTGGAATCGATATTGAAAATATGACTGATCAAGCCAAGAAACTGTCTTTTGTTTGAGAATAGTGATCATATGAAGCCATTTATTATGACATGGTTGTTTGGCACCTTTTTAAATAATAATAGAAATCACCCAAATGGCCCTGATCAAAAGGGCCATTTGGAATGTTTGGCCTTGTTACATACACACAAGATGACACACGCAGGTTAAAATGGCAATTAAAGGTTAATTTCCCACATCTGTGCAGGCTAGATACTGAGCCATGGGGAACAGAAAATAACTATCAAAAGACCTGCGTAACAAGGTAATGGCATTTTATAATGATGGAAAAGGATATAAAGAGACATCCAAAGCCTTGAAAATGCCAGTCAGTACTGTTCAATCACGTAAGTGGAAAATTCAGGAATACAAGTTATACGTACAGCCAAGAATTCCTTAAGGCGATCCTCAATGCTTCCTTTGTGAATGGTAAATAAAGCTGCGGCAATCTGGTTGATGGCCTTTGCCAGACAGTGAATATTGTTGCAGTGACCTAAAGCAAAAGGAAAACAGTAAGTACACATACAGCTGCTATGTACAATAATGCATGCTTCTGGTTTATCAAATAATATACAATACCTTCTATGGCAGGGCTGTACTGAGACATCGCATTGCTAGCCAAGGTTGGCAAAGACACGGCCACAAAGACCATGAGAAGGCAGGCAATTTTGTACTCTTCCTCTGGACTGATTGTTTCTGCAAGTAGAAATGTAAAAGAAAGTGTTTTTAGCTATACTACGCAAGTTAGGAATATTAAAGCTCCATACTAGAGAGCAGACAGGAGAACCTGTGCCAGTCCCCTCCTTCAAAGGGATACCTATTTTCTGATCCAATCCCTGGCCAGTCTTGACTGTACTGCAAGAGATCTAGAAATACCACCAATTGTTCTATTGTATGTATCTAGTTCTATAAAAGAAAAGTTAACATGATCTCAATGAGCTGTGGCACCTGGGCACAGAAACATACCCAAAGCACATGTCACTACACGTTTGACAAATTAATTCTAGAAAATAAACTGATGCTGGCGGCCAACCATTGTCAAGTGCATATGAGCAAAGAAACGAGTAGAAGAAAAAAACATTTCTTAATGCTGAGAGTCAAGTGTATTGTTACTTCAAAAAACAGTCACTGCTGCTCTCTCTCCAAGTGCAGGGCGACTGGTCTCGTCTGTGCCCCCCTTCCATAGATTCCTGCACACGGCCTGTAGTGGGTGGGGCCTGCCGAGCTCCCCCCCACAGCTGTGCACCATATAGCAGTGTCAATGTCAGGACTACTGGGTTTGCAAAGGAGTTCGGTGCACACAAAGTGGATTTATATCCTTTGCGGCTATTGAGTAATGCATTTAAAAAAAAGAAGTGTTTGTGCCCAAAGTTCAGCTTTACATCTTAATAAAAAGTCCAGCTGTATTCATCAACCAGTCTTCCCAGCCAATGCTATTAGTGCAGGTCTATGCCACTCAGATTTAAAACTACACTTGCAATAAACTCCTCTGTGGCTTCCTACAAAAGCTTTGTGGTTCCACTACAAGAAAACCTAACCCAGATACACAAATCGTGGAAGGAAACTAATAAAAGGGAACAAACCACACAACTACCCTCAAACCCAACTATCTTCTCAAGAAAAAAACACAGTTCAGGACATTGCAGAGCAAGTAATACATTTAAACAAATATTTTCATCACTGATAGAAAATATGACACTGATGGGTTTAATGTTGATTACCATATTAAGTGCTTTCAAAATTATTTTAAAGGGGAAAGAGGATTAGCATAAAAGCATACCTCCGTCACTGAAGAGGTGTGACTTGTGTGAAAACATGCGTGTGGTTTGGTGTAAATATGGTTATGCTGGTTGATGGGAGTTTAAAAGTGACTGCTGCTTCTTAGGATATCGTTTGTATGAAATGCATCATTTATAAACATAAATGGCGGAAATATATAAAAACTGGAGCAGACAGAATCTAGAGCAGTTGCCATGGCAACCAATCCACTCCTCTCTTCAGTCTGCTCAGTTAAGCATTAAAACTGAAAAAACAGAAGCCGACTGGTTGCCTTGGGGAACTGCTCCAGATTCTATCTGCTACAGTTTTCATAAATTCCCCTCTATGAGGCTCTGTGTTCATTTAATGGTAGATACCCAGTGATTTAATTTTTAGGTTTGGTGCAGTTACTTCATGTGACAGGTCTGCAAAATGTAGGATTTCTCCCCCACTGATCTATAAATAAATAGCTCTTTTAGCTTAATAATGGAGTTGCTTTATGTATGTGCATCCAATAATTGCTTTGGCATGTAGCCTTCACTGAACCTCTACCCATACACTTTTCATTATGTGTGAATTGCCCATATTTTACCATACGTACCCCTGGAGAAGGGCACATTAATTACTAGTTCACTATAAACACAGAAACCTGTTTCAAACAATTAATTGCGGTTTTAAATAACTAAAATGCATATCAATATTTGTTTTATATACATGGTGACTTGTCTAAAGCTGAAAGTCAGAAAGTCAGGGGTCTACTGCTTCAGTTTGGGAAGTGGGGGGTGTAAAGCAGAGGGATACTTCCCTTATTCCTCGCTCCTGCAGGCTTCTTCCCTGCCGCTTCAAGGATAGATGACCTTTCCCCAGAAGCCACCAGTCCTCACATCCTCGGGGGAGACAGTTCAGTCTGTGATTTTCGAACTTTATAAAAGCGCTAAATTTCGTTTTTGCCTTCATGACAGTAAGCTTATAACACTAATGCACATAGTCTCAGATTATTATTTAAAACAGTACATTTTATACATGTGGAGCAAAATAATACAGTAAAACCCCCAAAAATATAAAAAAACATACCAGATTTTTGGGATGATAATGCCACGACTAAGGCTGGATCAATTTCACAGGGCAAACCGGCTGCAGATGACAACTCGTACACATTCATCGCAACCTTTAAAAAAAAAAAAACAGAAATAATACACAAGTATTCTACCTGGCCGCCCATCTCTAACTTTGCAGCTACGATGGCCTTTCTTTAAAGCATCTCCGCAAAATTAGAGGCAGAATTCAAAAACAACTGTGTTGCCCACAGTAACCAGAATTCACTTATAAATCATCCAGAGCATGCAAGAAAATAAAATAAATCTGCTGTCTGTTTGCAACTGTGCAAAGATATTTTGTTTGCCAGATGTTATAACGCGGCTCTAAACAAATATGCAATGCCAGATTAGGGTTTTTCTGTATGAAATACAACATGGAGTAGATTTAGATTAAACTTAGTTAACCCCTTAGCGATGGCAGAAGTACACTGTACATCCCCTGTCACTAAGTGCCCAAATGACTGTGGACGTACAGAATGCTGGTAACTCCGGAATGCTGGTAACCGTTGAGATCAACGGATAGCGATCATTAATGGATGTCTCCATAGGGAGGCATCCATTAATGAAAGATCCAAGCCGTTTCAGACACCCGATCGCTGAACCGCACTTCCATTCACTGTTAGGCAGACGTACAGCTCGGAAGTGGCAAATCCCGATGTGCACTGGCATTTTGCTGAATACTTCAGCATAGAAGCATTCAGCAAAAGCCAAAAGCTGCCCGTTTCAGGCTTCCAATCGTTGTGTCAACCAGCCACAACGATGAGAAGTCTTTAGTGACATCTGACCCTGACATGCTGCAGTGCATGTCCGGATTAGGGTCACTAAAGTTATTATTGGCTGTCCCTGAGTTTAGGGTAGCCTAATAACCAAAAATTTATTTAAATGATCAAGCAGTCATAGTGACATCCATTCACTATGACTGCTTGATATGATTGACAAGCCAGTATAAACACTGGCTTGTCATGCCCTTGTCAGCAATAACTGATTTTTATGCCCCCCCCCCCACTCCCCCGTTACGGGGATGTTCAAAGTAAGTCGCTGTCACTAAGTGATGACTGGGTGGATATGATCCATAAAGTCAGTTATGCTTTGGAAGAGAGTTCAGTTCACTTCCTTGTTCTTAGCAAGTATAATAAGAATTATAAGAACCTCTAAAAATTGAATAATTTGAATAAAAACAGGCTCACCCTGTTCATTTCACTAGGACAAGTAAACAACTAGTTTGTGCTGGAAACTTTATTCATGACAGAGAGAAAACACAACTGAAATGATATTATTACCCTTCCAGCTTAAACTTTAAATACCAAAATCCTATAAGAAAGTGTACTATGCACTGGTGTAGTTACAATACAGCTTGGTTAATATCACTCACTTTTTTACACTTGTGGTGCATTTTCCAGTGGCCTTTTAGGCATAACAGCCATATGTGGGACTCTTTCGCATTGAGCAGTGCCTGTGACAATTGGGCAATGGGTAGTCCTAAAGGTGTCCTCATGTGAAGAACTACTGCTTGCTAAATCACTGCATTGGTAGGCTACCATGTTGCATATGTACCACACATAAATGAAGACATATCCTTGGCATAGCTAAACTCTGGGCACAACAACTTTCATTTGCCTAATGCTCAAACACAAAAAATATAAATCTACTGTATGTGCACCAGATGTCTTTGCATATCTATATATTACCTTGCAAAACTAGCAGTGACATGATCAGTAGATTCTGCCAAGCCTGTGTAAAGCTGTGAGGGGGACCCATAAGGCCCACCCACTACAGGCTGCCTGCAGAAAACTACAGGGGGTGTATACCAGACCAGTCGCCCTGCACAAGGAGAGAGCAGAAGAGACTGGTCTTTATTGCAGAAAACCCCTGCAGAACGACTATTGCAGGAGGTTTCATGCTGAATGACTGCACAGATCTGGAAAAAAAACCCCCAAAAAACAGACAGTATCTGTTTAGTATCGGTTTCCGCTTTTAGGAAACATGTAGCCCGTCACTGCTGACCAATGTGAAAAGTGCTTGCTGCCTGGCTATCATGGCGAAGCTTTTGCTTGAATACTTTCCAAGTCACTGATCAAAAAAGAATAAAATAGAATTCTGATATTTTACTTTAGTAAGGAGGTCAGCAATGGTAGCCCATATTTCTCAAGGCAGGTGTAGTGTATCTGGACACATTTTTACAGTTTGAAGATAAGGTCTCCTTTGTATAGGCGTTACCTTTCCTACATGGCACAGACTCTTACCTTCATGTCAGTCTCTCTTGGAATGTGATCCTTGAAGTCTTCAACAGAACTTACAAGGAAAGGAATGTGGTAAGATAAGACCTGAAAGAAAGGTGGAAAATTGTTAGGACACCAGTCTCTCTGATCTGTTAAACAGCTGATAAGATATCCACCATGCATTTATGAAACAAGTCATTGAAGAGGTTTGCTGCTAAAATGTCAGACATTAGACTACAGCTAACAAAAATAGATCACAAGCAATAGAAAAAAAAAAAAAAAAAGATTGTCATTTTTTTCCATTAACCCTCCGAAACATTGTATACCATTTAGATTTTCAATAATTGTTCATCGCACCTTTACAAAGATCCAAATAAGTCACTTATGGTCCTAAAGGTCAACTTGGGTAGATTTTATCTATACAATAGGTTTATTCTGGCTGAACAATCAAAAATGCACCATTTATAGCTGGAATAAGTCTCCCATTTTCCACCGGACAATCGTGTCACATGCCTGTTGAATGATCACATAAAATATGCCGCTTTATTTCCTGTAGCTGGGAGCATTCGTATGATACTATCAGGTGATGTTACACATGTATTTTGTCAAGGGAAACAAATGAGATTGTTACCGTTAATGGGAAGATCATTCACAGGCACCTTAAAGCTAAACGTGCTGTAAACTTATTAATGTGACAAATCTATTTGACCAGCAAGCAACGTGAAAGTCTCACCTTAGAATTGATTTTGTATGGCTCTTTACAATAACAGGTCAAAGTTCACTCACTAAAAACACAACCACAGATTCCATTGATTCTGTATAAGAGACCCAAATCGATGTATATTTAAAACTTTTTTTAGGTGTGGATAGAGTAGGGTTAGATGCTCTGTCTGCCCCCCATTATATATATCAGGGGTAGCCAAACTTCAGTCCTCCAGCTGCTGTGGAACTACAAGTCCCATAAGGCATTGCAACACTGACAGCCACAGGCATGACTCTAAAGGCAGATGCACGATGGGATTTGTCATTTCACCACACCTGGAGAGCTGGAATTAGGCTACCCCTGCCGTATATGTTCCTGCTAGGTGAGTTCACCCTATTTGTCCTGGCCGTTCGAAATATGCGCGTATGACGCACGTTATGGGCCGCACGTTTTTACAGCGATTTGTGGTCTACGAAACGCACGTTTATGAGAGCTATCCGGCTGTATCCTAATGGATACGCGCGGAAATATGCCAGGTGGGAACCATGCCCATAGGAAATAATGGGATTTCACTTGCTGAGCGTTTTTCAGCGATTTGAACAGCGCTGAAAAACGCCCAGGAGTGAACCCAGCCTAAGGGAAAATCCATAATTTACAACGATCACTGAAGTGTACATCTTCCAAAGGAGATACCTGTTCCAGTGAAGGAAATCGTCCCCAAGGAACACAGACAACAAAAACTCTAGGCTACTTTATCTAAAAAGTTGGTAGCTATACATATTCTTTAAAGTGTATTTCCACTTTGGCAGACAGACATCTATCTCTCTCATATAAACAAAAATACATAAAGATTGCTACTTCGTAAAGGAGAGGGCTGTGGGAAGTTATGTTTACTTGAATTAACCATGTCTGTTCTGTGCTTGTAGATTATCAGTTGTAACCTAGATGTGAACACTGTCCTAACAAAGGGTTTAAGACTTAGAAGCATTGTATGTTAATGAGAGGAAACTCAGTCTGTCCCTCAGTTTATCCATCTACTTTCAAACTGCAGAGTAGCCTGGAATCTGCACAAAGGCCTTCACCAAAAAGTTTTTTTTCTTATAGTTTTATTTTTAGGTAGGCTGTGTGAATAAAAAGCACAAAAACATAGAGGTGTTTTCTCAAATTTGACTGCAAAAGTGGTAATACACATTACAGACTATTTCTGGGCAAAACATAATCCCCTCCTACAACTTCCCACTGCACCCTATAACCCATTCAGCATTTCAATTTTAGCATTCAGAAACATTATATACTCATCTAAGTCTGCTGTCCAGGTCCCCCAACACCATTACCCGGTGCGGGGGACTGGTAATCCAGCATTGCAGTGGTGCCTACATAGGTCAATCCCCAATTGTGAGCTCATCACCTGAAGGCACCTGCGGGAAACCTGAAAAGGGATGCCCCCTGTTCATGGAAGAAAACCATAAGCCATACATTTGGGACAGTAAATTTCGCATTTAGATTTCTTTTGTTTTTTAAATTGTATATGTCAGCTATTAGTTATGAGGCAGGGTTGGGGTAAGAAGAGCAGTCCGAGGTACAGCTTTAAGTAATTTTGCACCTACCAGGAAAACCTAATTTTAAATACTTTTTTGTGTGTCTGTTATGCTTGCTTTCATGGGGACACAATCTATGGAAGCAGTCTTTACTTGGCTGTAAACAAACTGTTTCTACAGTTCCCAGGTTGAAATAGAAGTAAATACAAGGATTTCACCAGCACACACTTGGAAATTCAAATATCAATATTACATTGATATATTTATTCAGTGAAGGATGTCACAATGTCATATGGTGCCAAGGTTTCTGGGTCCTCACAGGGATCCTTCATCAGAGCGACACAGTGACGAGGGATGATGAAGGATCCCTGTGAGGACCTAAAACCTTAGCACCATATGACATTATGTGAAATCTGAATAAATATATGTAATATTGATATTTGGATTTCCAAGTGTGTCGGTGAAATCCTTGTATTTACTGCTAGTGTTTGCACGGCGCCATGAGCACCACAGATACTTTTGTACTGTAATGGTACTTGAACCAATTAGGTTGAAATATGAAAAACAATAATTGGAGGAAATCCATATTACTTGCAATGTTTATTATTTTTTCCCTGCCCTAACTACAGCAAATTCATCAGAAACACAGAATTACAATTTAAAAGGTTTTTTATTATTATTTTCAGCAACAAAAGTATAAAGTGTATTCTCTTTGCTGTGAAAAAACCTTGACTGCTGGTGAGCTCACAATGTGACACAGCTCAGGCATCAGAAAGCCACAAAAAGCAAAGCACTTTATTGCACAGTTTGACACTGGACAACAAGTGAAAGGGGGTTTACATTTTTATTTTAAAAAAATAAATAAATAAAAAAAAATAATGCTTTAAATTGACTCAATGTCAAAAGACAAAATGTAAGCTCTGGAGGGTAAAAAGGTAAACACATTCTCAGTGAGGGAACATGGACCTAAATGCTTCACAGGCATATGTTTTCAATAGGAAAAAATATGATCCGCTGTATTCTTCTGTAAACTACAGCTAGAACAGTGAGAATAAATGGAGAGGGTTCAAAAGACAGAACAATGGCATGCAAACATGAAGGATAATAATAATTATGTCTTTTCACACTTGGTACTCAAATATTTAGAAGGATGAGTCAATCCGAACAGCTGGAACATCAAACAGTCTGTTCTACATTAAATGCATGTGAGGAAAATAAGCACTTGTGAAGTCTACAATTATACACCTGACCATATCAAAAAGCCACCATTACACTGACATACTGGAATGTTGGCGTTTAGAAGGGCAGAGCAGAAAAAAGGGTTGTGATGTGCTGAAAATCCCTAGGTTAGAGAAGCCAAATTAAAGCTTCATCTACTTTATCTAGCACACTAAGAGAATATAGAGGCCACTTTTACTGAGGATTAGGAGGTCTGACTTCATTGTAATCTGTGCATTTGTCAGAAAATCAAAGCAGTGAAGCCAGAGACAGTCAGGAAACTAGCTT
>NW_017306668.1:154820-155626 GCF_000935625.1 Nanorana parkeri | reverse complement strand
GGTGTTATTTAAAGAACAATTGTGGATCTTCTTCCTTCTGATCTTTCTGCAGCCAAGTCCACAACGGTGAGGCCAAGTTCACACCTAGGTGACTGTTTTGGGGCGCTTTTTAACGTGCGTTTGTGATGCTTTTGAGCGTTTTTATGCACATACGGCAAAAAGCGCGTTTGTGAGCAGATTGTAGCTCATTGATGGTAATGAGAAAAAGTGCGTGAAAACACAGCAAACGGGCATTTTCTAGCGTTTCCTATTCAGTCTATTGGGCCAAAACGAGCTGTAATATGCCAAAAAAAGCGAATGTACTTTTTCCAGCGACAGGCGTTTTGCTTATTGCGACAAAACCCTGAGATGTGAACATGGCCATAGAAATGAATGGGATTTTTTTTTTTTGGTGAACCAGTCTACTTTCTCAAAAATGTGAGAAAACAAAAAAATTACCCCCTCCACTCCGCCACCTGTCCCTTTAATGGGGACTCATAATATAAACATACGTTTTAGCTAAGATTTTTTGCAAATATTTTGTGCTCTGCATAATGTTGTTTAGGACTATACATCCATGAAACATTTTACCACTAGTTTCTCCAATGACAACACAAACCCACAATACCTTAAAGGAAAACTATAATGTACAATGGGTTTCTGCATTATTCTATATATTTTACCATTTAGGTCTACACTATTTATGTTACAAAAAAGCGCTGCGCACACTGTTGGCGCTACATAAATCCAGTATAATAATAAACAAACATTTTAAACAGGGACTGGCTTCACATAGCATTATGGGCTCTGTAAAAAAAAAAAAAAAA
>NW_017306668.1:122187-154626 GCF_000935625.1 Nanorana parkeri | reverse complement strand
AAAGGAAGCAATTTTCTTAGGAGTCTGTTTGAAACGGTATACCATGTGTGAACAAATCAGGAAAAGGAATAGAGTCACTTTCTTTAGACTCATTCAGTTGCATATGTAATGCCGAGTGCGAGCTACTGAACTCCATAAACAAGCTTTTTTGCAGCACAGCAGCCAAGAGAATAGGAAGCTCACTGCTTATTGACACTGGGCAATAAAAGACAAAGATGTCAAAGATGCACACATACATTTACAGTTTAATTAAATTCTTTTTATTTCCTTTAAGTTTGGGCTACATGATGAGGGGCAGCTCTAATTTCAAAATAGGCTGACTTGAAGGACTGTATTACAAGCAGCTAAACCACTTCTGCATGCAAGTGAGGTCAGTGCAGCTTCTGTGCTTCTTGTTTTAGCAGCCCTAGCCAACTAATCATGTGGGCATGTATGAGTGCTCTCTTCATGAAGGAGTTATAGGGAAGAGACAAACAGTAAGGAACATGCCACTACCCAGACTCCTAGGGCCAACCAATGCACAGGGGTTACAAATGGGAAGGAAAACCACAGTCCAATAGCTGTGTAAATTTGCATGCCTAAGCCAAGTTACTTTACAAGTGCAGCCAATGGCAAGTATTGTGGGTCCGACTGAGAATAACTTATTCACACTTGTTTTTTAATTAATTCCTCTGTGAGACTTGTGTGATCTGCTGCGGAAAGGAAGGTGCTGTACAAATACAATGACAGTTGCCACCACCTGTGCCTATTGACATGCAATAGCACATGCTATGATTACCTGCAGACGACCACACCCGGACACAATCAGTCTGTGTCGAGGTAAAGTCGTCCCCAGGTAATTGCAACATGTGCAGAGGAATTCTTGAGACTCATGAGATCTGCCCCATTCCCAAGTGTTAATGGGGCCTTAAGCTGGCCATACACCTAACTATTATCTGCAGATTTTCTGTGGTCAGATGGAAAAGGGGCAACAGATTCCTCCATCTACAATGTGTGGATTGAGTAATCTCCACCTGGGCCAATCTGTTGCACTTTTTCCATCTGACCACAGAAAATCTGCAGATAATTGTAAGGTGTGTGGGCAACTTAAGGCAACAATTGTTCTACCCAAAAATGTACACGTTTGCTAAAGGGTAGTAGTGGTGACTATAGCCAAAATAGTGGCAGGTTTTCCATACCCTTCAAATTTCCCGAGAAGACAGAACATTCCTTTTAAAATCAGAAGCCCTAATAGAGCTCATTCATGAGAACATGCTTTTAAAAACAGACTGAAAAGATAAAAAAAAGGGAGAAAAAAATGTACATTTTCTCCTTATGAAGCAACATTTAATAGTTTGCGACTAACTATGCTTTTACAGGAGATATCATCAGTAATTTCCTGGATGGGAATGTGACATCTAAATAATAGATTTAGTCTGAGATACTCCTGGCTAACATCCTAATGTAAAAAGAAGAAAGAAAAGGCCATTAGCGGATTAGAGATCTAAAATCAGGTGGAATACAAAGCTAATTTATATCTGGCAAAGCTTCACATGGTAGCAAGACAGATATGCCGATATACTTCAGTGGCTCACAGATTTAATACTGAAGATTCAAATCTTCTTACTGTTCGGGAATATACATGAACTGATGGGTTTTACATACAAAATTTTACTAACTCAGCTGGATGTTGTATGTTAACCTGATTTTAATATGTTTTGCTTGTTGGTAGAACACAACTCCGGGCTGCTAATTGTACCCATGCAATGCCCCTCTCCGTCTCTTCCTCTTCGCTACATGGGTTAAATGCTCATTTGTCTAGGAAGTAAAGGAATGGATACAAATACATACCTTATGCCTCACTCTCCCATTCGCCGGCATTCTCCTCTGCTGTCTGATGCTGTGGAATGTGGGCAGGCCCTTGCCGTCCTCCCATACAATGCAGGACTGTTGGTTCACCACACACGTTACAATCCGCCTGTACAATCTCCTTTAGATCTACCAAGAAGTATGTGGTACAAGGGCCTGTCTGACTGGATATAAATTGATTGGATAGATTAGGTATGCCCTTATATTATGCAGCACTGGGAAGTCTAAAGTTGATGGTACAAAGATTGTATGCTCCAATTGTAACGTGAATGGTGAGCCTAAGGATAATTTACACCTCTGTAAAATCAAAGAACTCTCACTAGTTGCATTGAAAATGGAACTGCAGAGCCATACTACAATATACAGTCATTACTGTCAAACCTTGCAAGACAGAAAAAGTAGCAGCATTTAAAAAAAAAAAGAAGTTTTAAGTTTCTTACATCTCGTAGAGATTCCTGTGCAAGCGAGCGGAATGACAAAATCACTCCAATGATGGTCATCCTCTTCAAGACACTGTCAACTGCTACAGTCAATGATACATAAAACAAGTTAAGTTAAATGTTTTATTATATACCACAAGCACAATAAGGAAGCAAAAGAGCATATCTATAAAGCCATAAACATGACATTCACCGAACATTCAATCTAAAGCATGTGCACCAGGAAGATACACCTGCAGTGAATGTTTGATGAATGTCACATTAACTGCTTTACAATATGCCCTTTACTAAGGATTTATTTTAATATGAAAAAGTGTGTATATGTGTATATATATATATATATATATATGCCACAAACAACTTCAATCAAGAATTTTGAGGGCTCGAACAGGAGTAATCTAATAATTTACCCAATCAATGAAATCAGTCCATCTAGTAACCATTACACCCATATTACCTCCCACTATTACTCATTTAACGATAAGGTTACTTGTTAAATGTAATTCGGACAACAGATAGACAAGGATTGAACAATGCTTCGTACACAAAGCAGGGAGATGCTGAACATAGAACAACAGTTTCCATATAGGCATGGACAGGTCAGAATGCATTTGGATACACAGTCACTTACAAGACAGTCGCTTAAAAAGAGCTTGCATTTGTTCTGGTTTGTCGAAACTTGTCCTCATCTGCGTTAAGATATCAACATTCTCCACCACAAGTTTCTAAAAGAAACAGATTTCTGTATGAATGTATACATTTGCAGTATTAAAAGAAAAGTGAAAAAACACTGTAATGCACTGATAAAGACTTTTTATGAACTCTATTAGGACACTAACTACGTCATTAACTACGTCATTAAGAAACTGGGCATTTATTTTAGATTGTGCCCACCTAGAATCTAACCAATAAAAGGAGTTTCACGTAATGCCAAATGCTTTTATTTCATACATGCCACAAAGGCTTGTTTTCCATTTGAAGCCAACTTGTCACCAAAGATGGCTAAGCAGATGTCATTCTAGTCTTCCCGAGCAGGAGTCCTGAGTTTATTTACCATCATGGGCATTAGTGGAATATGCATAATCTCCTCATGGGCATTTCATTTTGACTGTTTCGTCCCAGTCAAAATAAAAAAGAAGGCCATCAACGGACATATTTTTACTAAACAGATGCTTGCGTGTGTCACTGTAGCCGTGTTAGGGACATTAGACTATAAGCTGCCTTGGAGGCAGGAACTGATGTGAATGTCCTTCATTCCCTGTAAAGCCCTGAGGAATTGGTTGGCACTACATAAATGAATCCACACTGAGCCTCTGTCAGGCCACTTTATCTATACTGCTTAATCTTTAAAATGTAGACAATTCATCCTACCAGTGTGGATCAGTTCAATGCACTATGCAGTCTATTTGTCACCCGGAGAAGGGAATTAGGGTTAAAATACACAAATATACATTATATGTATATGTGTTGTATTACATGTAGTAATAGGTCTGCTTTAAAATGTAGGATGCAGACCTTTAAAGAACTTGCCTGAAGTGCAATCAATGCCTAAGACCTGTGCTAAAGAATTTATAGCCAGGCACAAGACAGCTGGCAGGCAAAAAGAAAAAGGACATTTATGTAGGAACATATCCACAACTGAAAGACACATTCTTCAATAGTAGAGTCTTTTAGAAGCAGAAACGAAGGTCAAATATAATATTGACAAGAGAATTGTTTAATTAAGGCTAAAATGACAGCAGCTTGGCCCATGTCTTCTGCTGAAGAATTTGCTTCTACCTAGCCTTTTGTAAAACAGACAAAAAGAACATTTTACATCTCTGGCAGCCATCATGGTATAATTCCAGCTGAAACTCCAAATTAAAAATGTATTTTAGCCTAAATATTTTTTTTTAAATAAAGACATATACATCTTGGGTGGCTGACCCACACCACAAACTGTAAAGATCTAATAGCTAAGGGCTTACACAAATTTTTTTCTAGTCTGTTCATAAAGCATTTTAGTTTTAGTCTGCAACTGAAAATAGAGGCAAATGTAGAACTTCAGAGAGATCATGAATCTCAAGGTGCTGATAGATCTTCTTTCTTGGTGGACAATCAAAGACTGATATTGAGCAATGTAGACAGCAAAGCTGGACATGTTCATCTTTGATTTAACTCTTCTTGGACGCCCAACAACATAGATTGCACTGACATCACCATTGCTAGGCTGCCAAAATTTGGGAACATCTTAGATAAGATAAAGCAATGTTCTCCAGAGAATTGCGGAGCACCCACAAGGTCTACCAGCTCTTTGCTTTGAAAAATTCTGTTGCCAAACACTTTTACTGGTAGGAAAAAAAAAATAACTTGGAAACACGTTTGAATTTTCAAAGCTTCAAAATGCTCCTAATTGCTCTACCTTAGAACAGTGCATTACTCAGGTATGAAAATAACACTTGAACCTGCCACAAAAGTTCCATATTAAAAGTCCTAATAGTGTAGCTTCAAAACCAAACGTGCATTGAATATAACAGAACACCACATTCATCAGCAAGAAATATGGTTCTTGGTACCTTAAGTTCAGCCACTTGGGAGGAAATATGCCACATGAGACTTTCACTGAGGAACTTCATGCCATATGGTCCCAGCAGCTCTGACAACGCTCTCATCTCTGCAAGTAGATCACAATTTATACAATACTGAAAACTATGAACAAAATATTCTTACAACAAATGGTCATAAAAAGTCACAATTTACTTAAAGGGGAAGAATAGTGTATTCTCAATCCATGCATATTTTACGTTATTACAGCAAAAACTCCCAGCCCCTACTGCACACCACTTGGACCATTCATTCTGATGGCTAGCCCGTATTTCATGGCGATCCCCAGCCATCCACAGTAGTACAGACCAAGCCATAAGGAATGAAAGGGCAGAGTGGCCGAAAACGTTTGGTGTGAACACTTTGTGGCGACAGGCTGTGCCCCACAGTAAAGTTCTCAGGGCGGGGATGAAGCCAAGTACGTTATTAGGTGACTCACACTCTTGGAGTTGGGAGGAAACTTTAAATGAGAACTTCCATATTCTTAGTGCCTTAATAGCTGCCTGCTTAATCAATAGGAGTGTGTGTGAGGCGGGTAAAACCTAAATCACTACAAGTCAATGCTGGTGCTTTGCTCAGTGACAAAGACCGACATTCAGCTATAGTAGAAATGCATTAAAAAAGGTACCTGCACTTTATACCTGCTAGAAGCGCTTTCTTCCCATAGCCACTGCCGGTCTAGACAGGTTTCCTGATGGTGATAATAGGGGACCATGCCTGTTGAAATGGCCACATTGTTTTCTCTTTCAGAAACCACTGTGAGAGTAACAGTGCAGGGGCACAATTATAAAAAGGCAAGGACAGCGCAATGTCACCCTATGACAAAGTGCCCATGCCAGGGCGACCAGGTTTGCAATGAAAGCTGCAGATTTAAAAGTTCTAAAAATGTCTTTAGAAATTACATAAACATGTTTCAACCTACATGTATGGGTTTAAATATACTTCAATCTTACTTCATATTTCAATGCGCAGCTAGATTGGTTTTGGATGTCTTAGAAAAACCTTTAACATTTCATGCAAAAATGGACATATAAATTTATGGGGGTGTTCTTTATATTCAACTTCTCTAGAAGTCACTTTTGTGTAATTGTTTACTTTTTTCTATACAGAACTTGAGGATAAATCTTAGACATTGCCAGCTCTAATGTTTGGTGCACCAAGCCTTCTTTTCATATGTGAATCATTAAAACTGCTAAACAGTAAGTCAACACGCTCATCTCACAAACCGGTATGAAACATACATGATCCAGCTTCCTCCCAGCTGCTCCAATCTTATCTCACTCACCAGATATGTCTGAATACTCCTCTGCATTAAAGGTTAGCTCATTCTCCGTGGGCAGATTTACAAAGGCTTTCATTGCTGGAAAATAAGCTATGTGGCCATTGCTAACTTGCCTCAGTAGTGTCTCCAAATACCTAAGAGAAAGAATATGACATGGTTAACATGGGTATTTCTTTCTTATTAAAGTAGATCTACAGTGGAAATTCAACTTTGGTTATGCACAACTGGCTTATCAACAAATGGAACTGTACCCCCTGGAACATGAAGCATGGTCGGAATGAAAATAAATCATGCACACTGCAAAAAAAATGTATTTTAACACTTCTAGGCACATGGATGTTTAGCGATCAGTGCAGAGATGGCAGGACTTACCCTACATAGAAAAAAAAACTTACATTTACACAATATAAAACACATCAACCCTTTGCATTTTTCATTAAAAAGCATTTATGAAAAAAGAATGTGTTATGTTCAAGAGTAGAGTTTGACTTCACCCACTCCATATAGACTGCCGCTCAACATTAGGGCATTCCAAAGTGATCATAACATCCAAGAATCCTGCTATGCTGAAAACATGTGGAGACAGCAACCCTCCCCCACCCCCCGGCTACATTGAACACATCTGAGTAAAAACCCTGACAAGACTTAAAGTAAACCATGCCACTTCTCTTTATGATGGACACTGGCAGAGAGAGAAGAGGACATTCACCAGGCAGGATATGGTTATGCCGCCGGGCCCACTCCACTCTCGTGCAACTCTCGGGCTCTCATTAGTGCCCGACACCAAATTGACTTCAGTCATTTTGGCGTTCCCCCCCCTGCCCCCCCCAGTTACGTCACTGCTCCTGCAGTAAGGAGGTGGCAAGGGAGCATGAATCGGTAAGTATATCCTTCCAAGGGGGCTATAAGAAGAAGGCACTGTCTAATTTCCATGGGTGGGCAACAGTTTCTCTATGGAAAAGAAAACCTTCTGGAGTATACTTTATCCCTCCTTGTTTTGAAATGTTGATTGACCTTAACCCGGACAACACTGTATAGATGTTCTAGATTATCATTTTAATGGGCATTAAAGTTACTATATGCTGCATGTATTTACAATTTATACATGCAGATATCTCTTGTTTTATTTTATTCTTTAACATGTTGGACTACAGGTGGTTCCTCAGATTTCACATTGTAAAATGTTATATTTCCCCCCATTTCTTGTATTCATATAAGCAATGTACATAATACAAGATATTTATGCCATTACTATATCACCTATATAATCTAATGCTGAAATACACATTTTTCTTTATTAACAAACATTTGACAAAGACAGCCAAAACTAAATACCTACATCTGTCAATTAACAATGCAATAACAAAAGATGTGGAAGTAAAGAAAAAACATTAAAAAAAAAACATCCTCCTTGCTTCTGCCTTGTACACAGAACATTCCAATTTTGAAGTTCTGAGAACGTTTGATAAGCTGACATTTGTTGGAAAGACGTCAGCAGAGCAATACACAATTAAAGTTACACATCAAGCAAGGCATCTCCAGACTTCAGAATCTGTCAGTGTGAGTACTTACCAATTAGTGTACAAACTGGTGATTGTTGGCTCTCCGTGGCTGTCTAGATGTTGTGTTTGTTGAAGCAGAACATTGTTAAAAACTCTTGTGATGTCAATCTGCACATAATTTTCTATTGACTGGAGCACAGTCATGTAGGCTCGTACGCTAGTTAATAACTCTGAGGGTTTTGCAATCTCTTGTGTGGCCTGATTGTACATGGTCATGCCAACAATAGACCTGTGTGGTGGACAATAAATTAAAATATTAGCTAAATCTCTAAAGCATGAATGCCAAAACCAAAACACAACATGAGGGGGAAAAAAAAAAAAAAAGACATTGCTCATTGTTCAGTGGGCAGCATTAATAAAACGGCTTCTCCCAAGGCTCAGTTTATTTAACTATGCAGAGCATGTTAACCCTGTAGTCCAATTGCAGTGGATAAAACTTATTGCGTTCGTCTACAGCTGCTACCAGCCATATCGAGTGTGGGTTGGTAGCAACTACTGTGGCAAAAGAGAAGATGTAAACACAAACTTCTAGGCTGGAGGTCCCCGTGTAAGAAACGCCAGTTTATTAGTAAAACCGGTACTTTATTATGCAGGAGATGAATACAGTATAACCACTGAACTGAAATACAGATCACGGAAGTGATCCTGTGGCTGGGCTATGGACATTGGAGTATTTAGCTATTTAGAGAGACCGTCACCTTGCCTATGCAGGGGGAAAACAAAGTGCATTTCTGAAAAGGCCCAGCCCTCCCACCCATACTCCCATTGCAAGCATTACCTCCACACACCTTCCTCTTTCACAACTGGCACTAAAATCACTGGTGTAGGCGACCAGGGTGGGAGCGGGTTTTGGCATTAATGCGACTCCCTTGGTCATGTGACAGTGCTTAGGCCCAGTAATTGGCTGCTAGGCCTAAGCACTGTCAAATATAAGGTCACATGCTCCTTCATACCAGGAAACACCAGGTAGTGTTGCTAGATGTGACAGAGGAAGGAGCGCTGGCAAGGTGGGGGAAAAAACCCAAACACCTCACTTTTGCTAAGGTGACAAGAAATAAACAAGCTTTAAAATAAGCCTTACTGACCTCTGCAGCTGTTGTGAACTTTAAGCAAAAATTGCTCCAGTACCTTAAGCTACAGGAGGTCAACAAGGGCTTATTTTAAAGTTCATTTATTTGTAAAAGTGACACGAGAAAAGCATGGGGCTGCCAATGCTTGTCTGCTTGAAATTCTAGTAGTCTTTCCCTGGCTTTAGTACTTTTTGAGTCACAGGCCCAGAGCAAACAGCATGTAGTTTCAGAGTTCCTCATCTCTACCTTTGTTTCAGGTCAGAGACTCAGAAAGCAATGAAGACAAAACATTAGCAAGGGATCTAACATACTCAATGGAGAGGTCAGCAATAGCAGCCCCCATTCTTTACTCATGAGTCACATTAAGGAAGTGTAAATATTTGAATGTTCATAGCCTTGCCATAGAATCACTTTAAGAGCTTATATTTATAAGGAAGGGTAGCACTATGCAAAAAGGAGCGGATATGTGATATTTCCCACACAGACTTCGCCAAATACCACACTGCAAATGTCCATCAGATGCTGCAATCACTGTTGTTAATGCTGCTAAACTAACAGCAACAGAGATTAAAGTCCAACATGCAAACCTTTAAAATCAGTCTATCACTAATCTAACATTCATTCTCATTAGTAATCATGTACAGGTGAAACTCGAAAAATTAGAATATCGTGCAAAAGTTTATTTATTTCACTAACGCAACTTAGCCGTTGTGACGGACTCCCTGGCACCCCGACATTCCCCAGCATTGGCAATACACAGCCTGGATTTGTCACAGCCGTCTACCAGGAGATTTTGGAGCACTTCATGCTTTCTTCCGCAGACGAGCTCTGTGGGGATGCCGACTTCATTTTCCAGCAGGACTTGGCACCTGCCCACACTGCCAAAACATTTTCTGAGATTGTGGATCTGGGTTTTCATGAGCTGTAAGCCATAATCATCACAATTATGACAAATCACGGCTTGAACTATCTTGCTTTGCATGTAATGAGTCTATCTCATATCAGTTTCACCTTTTAAGTTGCATTAGTGAAATAAATGGACTTTTGCACAATATTCTAATTTTTCGAGTTTCACCTGTACACAGCTGTCCTTTGTTCCATCAACCAAAACTATAAATCACAGCAAGGCATGTGTGTGTTGTTTTCGAAGATATAGAAAAATACGAATATCATTTGCTTCCAAAAGACAAATTCTAATGAAAGTCTTGCAATCTTTATTTCAACACTTTAACATAACTGATTGCTCACAAATTCCAAATTTTTTTTTTAATCTCAAACATTCTTAACTATTTATTGAGAAAGTCCAAATCTCGGATTTTAATTTTAGAGAAGTTAATAAAACTTTGCATGGCGTAGCAAATAACACTTACTTGGTAAAGCGAATTTCCAAGTGTGAGGTCAGATACTCTCTTGGCGTGAACGTATGTTCCCACACCACCATATTTGGTGCATAATTAATGGAGAAGCAGAGCTCTGAAAGTGCTGTATGCAGCTTATCCAAACTAACAGAAAAAGGATAGAAAAGGAAAAATCGGTCATCATAATATACTGCAATGCAACGTTATCACTCGGTTTCCTGACAGATTTCTAGAGAAACCCTTTAGGCATGAAAAATGTAATTTATATCTTGGATGCACGCACACGCATGTACCCACTGTGTCTTCCTCTCCCTCACTGCACCATTGCAAAGAACAGAACTCAGCATTAATGCAAAAGGCCTAACAACCCTTAAACTGGTGCACACTATGCCAAATGTGTCCAGTTCTTCATGAAATAAACGAAATTTGCACAATGGGTGCCGCTGTGGGCACCCTTCGATCAGAAGACAGAAGTAACCGGCCGAAAAATCTTCAAACAAATTGTGCTTGCAGTCAATCTGCAAGCACTGTTCACGAATTCTGACAGGGGCCGGCGGCCGCTGTCAGAACTCAAAGGAAATAGCAGGGGATTCCTCGATTAACACTTGTAAATGTTGATGGAGGAATCTGTTCTATTTTTGTCATTCAGCCTGCAGTTTGAACAGAAAAACAGAACATTGTATGGCCAGCTTCACTGATTCTTCCAAATGTAGCGAGTTCCATCAACCTGCATGTGGCACACTGTGCCCTGACAGCTGGCTGCAGGGGTTAGCAAATATTCATATGCAATACTTCATAGTTACTACATTTTTAACTGTTGCAAATATTGTCTACACTGTATATTACCTTAAAGCTGAACTTCAGCCCTACCTTAGTTTTGCACAGGCTCCATTCATGTGCTAAAATTGCCTCGACTTCACTGCACACCGATGATCTTACTGTGTGCATTAGAAACTGCAGCATGTTAGATAAGAGTCTGCCTCATTTCCTGGCTGTAGAGCGCCCATCATTTTAACGCTTTCCTCCCCAGCCTTATTGTCCCTGGGCCCACCCCTTGCATTAATTGGATTTTAATTATTTCAATCACGGAGGCTCAACATCACATGTAGTCATTACCAACAGCGGTCTGTATACAAATACAGTCTATCTAGATACTTCCCCTTCCTCAGACTGACATTCACCCATTAAGGAATTTTTATATTTGCAAAGCTCCTCCCAAGAACCAAACCCACTGCTTGCATCAGGGCTGAGAGCTCTCAAGAGTGGTTCTGAGTGCTGCTATGTAAAGCACATTGCTGTCCCCTCCCACCAGCCATGATCTGTCTATAGTGATTAGAAATGTAGTTATGACAGTAAGGCTTCCAAGTGGGCATCTCAAAAAAATCAAAAAGAAAAGTGCTAGTTTTGAATAGAGTAGATTTCTGCACACATCCTGTATTTTAAGTCAGTGGAAACCAATAAAAAGAGGGAAAACTGCCGTTTTTGAGAGTTGTCATTGGAACATGTGTCCCAAGATTTCCTCTGCCTCTAGGGCATCTGTATAATGTACATTGCCCAGCAGTATATATTCCAGAACAAATAGTGAGGGTGATTCTCCCTAGTGGGGACAAAGCAATAAAAAAAAAAAAATCTAACATAGCTTCCAGCTCTCTCCTACTCATAAAAACAAAATTAGGCTAGGGATCACTTTAAGTGAAAAAATCCTAATCCAAAAAAGCATATCAGAACCAGAAACTATTGGAGTCCCTAAGAGATACCAGCTACAACTGAAATGCCACTTTTCCATAGCTACTGTACTCTTATGTAAAAGTTAAAAACTTTAAAAAAACACAAACAAAAATGAACATGAAAAAGCCAAACTTCACAAAGGGAACTTCAAATCCTTCCTAGATTTCCGTGGGTGGCACCCATGCTGCAGGAAATGGGTACAGATTGGACTTTTTATATAGCAAACAAAAACAGAGGTCTTACTTTGTTACAACAAGTCTGTTCTTTCTCATGCTTTCAACTCCGGGCTTCTCTCTTTCAGGTTCTCCTTTCTTTCCCGTCTGCTTTTTTGACTTTTTATTTACTGCTTGACTGATTGTTTTGGCACAATGTTTTGGCAGTAGCTACAGCCGAATAATAAAAATAATTAAGAAGGATCCTCAAAAGCAAAAGACAACTAGAAAAACGACTCAGGAGAGCATTCTACCCTTCCCAGCATCACTTTTAAAATGTGAACAGATCACAAAATGTAATACATAGGAAATAATAAAACGACAAAAATACAACTGGTGTCTCATGATTTATGTTGAGTTGCACATAGTAGACACAGTCATGACTGTCCTTCACTCAAACTCATCACTTTATCTTTACAATGAATGGAACTATCCAGTTATGCCCCCTAAAGGAAACCAATAAATATCCGAAAATACAGAATACACAATGATCACTACAGCATCTGCATTCTTTGTGACTGATGGGTCCTCTTATCACACCAACTATTGGCGTGTGTCAAATATGCAAAAACTGCACGTGAGGGGCTGCAAGGTGGTATGACTCATCTCCCATCTAAATTAGTTCTTAATTTCCTTACCAAACATATGATTTGAACATTAATTTAGGAGCAGAGAAATGACAGTATGAAACAATAAAAACAAACCTTTAGACATCTGCCCTCCCCTGCTGCCTCTACCCAAACAGCCAATCATTGTTCATGCCTGGGCTCAGTTTTTACAACCCACTGTCCAGAAAGCACAGGCCGCCGATCCCCTGAGGAACACCAACGCTGCTACTAATTAACACATTGTGCCTGCACCTTCAATCGCTGTTCAAGGTGCCTGAAAACCAATGCAACTATCAACCTATTGAATGACAATAACTATACAATAAGAACATCCCCATGTGCCAAAGCTTGGGCCTGGCTATGTACGAGTGCAAAAATATGGGAGGCAGTGGGGGTATTCCCCCCCAAATTGAGAATATTTACTGGGCAGCACTGGAAAAAGGTAAAACAGGTAACTTATGGGGCTTACTACTGAACCATGCTGAACCATGCTGAACTGTTACCTGCCTTACTTGCAGCTCAGTACAGTCTCTGCATGGGTCAGAATGTAGACTGATAAATGTTTTTCTGGTGTTTATTTGTGAGGTTCGCGGTCACGGAAACTTCTAGTGGCTAAATTACTGGACTAAATAATGTTAAAAGTAGAACAAAGTCTAAAACTATAGATATGACTACCTGTCATTCTCTTTCATCACCTACAGAATTTTTTTAAGGGCATGTATATAGCTAATAAATGTTGCAAAATATTTCAAAGTTACAGCGAGTGTGATATGGCAGATTTATTTCCATATTTACCTGATCGCTCAGAGTGCACTGCTCTGTGCAGATGTCTGTGATGAGATTGCGGGCTTGCTTTGCCATTTCATCCAAGAACATGTTACATAAAGATAGGCTACGATCTCCAATGTGATGTCTCTAAAAAGACAAAGAGAAGGACAGTGGGGGTAATGAATTGACCAATTAATGAAGGAGATCTACTAAATTACCGGCAACATAAAAACATCTATTGCTTTGTAACATTTTTGTATATATTTAAATAGGTAAGCCGTATTATAGTCCAGTAGACGAGATATAAAAAAAAACCCCAAAACAGTATTGCAGTATGCAACGAGGCCTCTCCTATTGGTCTAACATAATATTGAAAGGACAAGCTTCTGACCTGAAGGAGAGGTTAACTCTCGAAAGCTTTGTCTTTTTAATATTAGGTTAGTCCAATCAGAAAAAAAATTACTTTGTCACTGTGTCTTACTTTAACACGGGAAAATACAGTATCCTGAAAAAAAATTCAAAAAAATACATTGGAAACCCATTATGCCTAGATATGAATCTTTTATGCCTTGAAATGGAAATGATAAATCTTTAAAAGTTGTCCTCCAAGAAAAACATCATTGGCAGCTGTGCAGAATCCAACCGATGCTGAGAGTTGAAATTTTAAAATAACTTAAACCTGCATAAGACATTTTGCCTGCTTCAAAGAGAGAGATTTTCACAAAAGGCTTAAAGAGGAACTTTCATAAAACATTAAACCGTAGTATGTACCTAGGCAGCATTCATGATACCCAAAAGCACTTCAGTGCAATAAAAGCCGATCTATTCATACCCATCAGCTGGGCAACATCAACCCCCTGAGACTCCGTATCAATGAATCAACTGCAATAAGGAGCCAAGATCTGATGTAAAAGCATGACACAGGCTTAAATGCAAGGGAGTCTCTTACAGTCCATTGAATGACTGCCTTTGGCAAGGAGGAGTCAACTGGGTCCCATCTCAGCATTGAATCAAAGTGCAATCGTGAGATGGTCAGAGGGAGAAAACAGTGCTCCAATAGTATAAAACAAAGTAAGTGGATATTGTGTATCTTTCAATAATGTTACTGTGAAGAATAATGGTTGCACAGTGTCAATAGCTGCAATGCTTCACAGGCAGGAATAGCTGCACATTCCACCTTAAAAGGACAACTTTAAATGGTTTTCCGACAAATTAACCTTTTAGATTTAAAACCGGTCTTTTAAATTATTACTCTCTCAGCTGGGTATGCTCTGAATTGCAAATTAGGGATGTGAGGCAAACCAAGTTAGCCCAAGCCTACGCAAGACTGTCCGTGACCCATTCCCCTCCTTGCAAAATCAGCTCTGGCATTCCCTGCCTTACAGTTACACATACCGGAGGGCCAGGGAATGCCCCTGACAGGGCCTAGAGGGGGATCGGGCAATTACAGTTTTGCACAGTATGCACATCCCTAGTGCAGATATAAAATTTCAGCCCATCACAGCAAAGCAGTAGAATTAAACAAAAGGTGATAGAGGGGTGACTTAACAGTTCCACCTTCACAATGCAGCTGACCAATATGAAATATTCTTTAAGAAGAATAAAATATTTTTAAATGCATACTTTCAGCCGAGAAAATAAAAATATACACAAAAAAGCTATACAAGGGGGTCAACGCTTCAACTACAATAGCAAGTTGATTCAAGAAAAGTGAATAGGTCACTTGCCTTGAAACAAATTGGTGTTGACAAATTAAATTCATTAACGCATTGAAATCCCTATGGTAAATCCTGTTAGCAGTTATTAATATGCACTATTATAAGAACAACTAGTGCATGCTTAATTTAATCCCCTTTATGGGGTTTTTCCTTGGAAATCAACACTAGGAATTTTCTAAGAGGAGAGGAGCGTACTGGGAACACCTCAACATTATGCTGCTTCTCCATATACAATAGACGCCCCATTATCCAGGCTTCAATCAACCCGCACAAAAAAAAGGAAGAACAAAAATCGATTTTGTTCTTTTTTGCCAATTGCTTAATAGACATGGGGACACTACAAATTTCATTAGCAACTAAAATGTATCTAGTTGCTAACAAAATTCGTTTACATCTTGCTGCCGGCCGGTGGCTAGATTCTGCAGTCTGCAGCAGAATGTAAACAATGGGGAGCAAAAAAGTCAGCTTGCTATCAAATATTTCAAGTTGAAATAGCAGGCTGGCTATTGTACATGCCCACTGAGCAGAGTGAGAGCCACCATGGGGGGGGCTTGTTTGAGAGTTTCTATTAACTGGGGAGAAACAGGACCTATATTATAGGTCAGAACATTGAAACTTGAAGATGGAATTAAACATCAGGTTTTACCTTTTCTTTAATTGTCTCTTTATTAAGCGACAGCTGGACAATCACTGCTGTAGCTAAATAGCCAGAGTCAAAGACTTTGCACTCTTGCAAGGACTCAAGACCATAGCAAGAAGCAGAATATGAAAACAGTGCATCTCAAACAAATTACCTCTTCAGGACAAAGCTCGTGAGTGCAGCTCATAAAATGAGTACAAATGAGAGGAAAGGAGATCGAGTATCTTGACTGGGATGGCAGTTCCAAACACTGCTGAAACATCTTCTCAAATGCCCGACTGTAAAAACTAAACAAAAAAACAGTACACTATTTAGGATAAAAATATACACGAATGCTAAATTTAACAAGCACAATGAGTTAAAAAAAAACCTGACATTATAGCTTAGAGATGGAAGAAAAACACATTCTAACTAAAATAGTAATTGAGTGAAGGTATGCATGTGACAAAGCTGATCTAAACCTGCCAGCTATGCAGAGTTGGGCAGATTTCTCCCTCTCTTCTGTTGCCTTTAAGTAGGGTACACACAGTTGGAATTTTCAAAGAACTAAATGGATTTCAGGACATTAGTTAGATTTTCTTATCATTTGTTGTGAAATTAGAACATTTTTCTCGATTGCACGAAATTCTAACAGTGAATGTGTCTTTCGTTTCATTCCCATCCCAAATGTTAAATAACGAAAATCAAAAGGAAATTTTAAATGACAATCACCAAGCCTCTGATGGTATTATCGAACATTCCGACTGGATATTTCTTGTCCTTTGGCTAGAGTTGGACCTTAAGATGTACTATTCATTTAAGATGAACAAAATAATGCTCCGCAAAACAGCCCCAATAAATTCACAAAAACTAGTAACTATTGAGATATATCTATCGATAGATATATCTATATAGATACAGGGCTGTGTGCAGATCTCCCGATACCTCAGGCAGCTGCTTTTGTTTAAAAATGTAAGGAGCTAGTATCTGTGTCGCGTCATCCCTAAAATAAAAACATATACATTATATATATCTATATCTATATCTATCTATCTATATCTATCTATCTATATCTATATCTATCTATCTATATCTATCTATCTATATCTATAATCTATATCTATCTATCTATCTATCTATCTATCTTAGATACTGGCTCCTTACATTTTTAAACAAACGCAGCTGCCTGAGGTCCCGGGAGATCTGCACACAGCCCCTTATAATTGCTATAATCATGAAGTGATGGGATCTGTAGTCTATTGCTGGTTGCTATTCTCCATTGCTGAATAATCATGCATTGCTGAGATTTGTAGTCCTCTATAGCCGGTTGCCATTCTCATTTGATGTATAATCAATGATTATACAGCAACAGAAAATGGCAACCAGCTATGAAGGAATACAAATCTCAGCAATCCATGATTGCTGGTTGAAAATGATATATATCTCCAGGCCAAGCAAATATTTTTCTAGTCTTTCTAATAGTAGAAGTGTTAAGTCTCTAATAGTGTAATAAAAAGGACAAAAACGGCCCATCCAAACAGCCATTAATAAGTCATCTCACAAGACACTCTGGTAGAAAAAGCCAGGGCTCAAGATAGCAGCAGAAAAAAACATTTTAGAGGCTATTTTGTAAAGTCAGTTGCAGATATATGAAAAATAAACTTCTGAATATGTGGGCTGCCACTGCTGCTCCTACTGGAAATGCTAGGTGCCTGGGTGTCATGTTGATCCATCAGTGCCTACATTGGTACTTTATGAGTCATTGTTTTGAATAGGCAGATCAGGGGTTCTGACTATACCATTAGTGGCCTTATACTTGTTCTGTATCAGAGACTCGATGAGACTGTGACCAGGCTATGGACATTTCAAATATTTACATATTTCTAAAAGGGTATAAATGAGGGGGAGCACAGTGAGCTGGTCTTAGAAACAATTGCTTCACAGTATCTACTGCTTGAGAAAGAATTGTTCCACAATGCCCGTTGCTAAAAAAGGCAGTAAGGGACATTCTAAACCGTATTTACAGCTTGTTAGAAATAAACATCTAAAAAAAAGTCTATGGCCTTGCCAATGGTTAAGCCAAAGGCAACTATGGAACCCGAGAAGATCAGCAATAGCAGCACAAGTATGTCTCTTAAATACATATGAATCAATAAATATGAACATTACAATAATTCATAAAAAAAACCTCAGACAAAACGTTCCTACACAATTTGTCAACCTATAAACTGTGAATGACAAACAGAAAAAAAAAAAAAAGTTGACTATAGAATCTTACCAGAATATAGACAAATCAGATGTTTCCACCAACATTTCCACTAAGGAGTCCACCATTTTTGTGTGGAATATTATAGTGTTCATCATCTTTCCAAGTTCCCTGTGGTCTGCAAGGCTTAATGAAGCTTTGGAAACACTGGTGTAGGCCTAGAACAGTAAAGTAACATAAGACATTTTAAGACATGAACGTTAAATTCGCATGACAAATTGACAAGAAAGTATCCTATTTAATAACATCTCTAAAATATAAGAAACATCTCATAACAACCAAAGTGCTAGTTGACTGCAGGAGTCAGGAGCTGACAGAAAAACAGTTCTTATTGAAGCTGATGAATTAGACTCGCTGTATTGCACAGCCATGTTTTGGTATACAGAACAGTCCTGTTGGAGGATTTCATCAATATTAAAAACATATGCTGTAGCAGCACCAACGATATATATGCACGAGGCACCAATCATTACGAGCTGCTCTCGGAGCTTGGTCACATCCGTAGAGTTGTATCTTTTTGCACACCACCGCACGTACATGGTGTGAACAGGACACAGAAAATATTGGCTATGTGCCCTGCTCACACCATACACGTGCGGTAGGGGTACAGAAAACAGCACCAAAAACAGACGTGTGAAAAATCCCATAAACCTTTATTTTATATCAAACTTTTCCATAGTTAAAAGAATACATCGATCAGCCATAACATTATGACCACTGAAAGGTGAAGTGAATAACGTTGATTTTACAATGGCACCTGGAAATGAGTGGGATATGTTAGGCAGCAAATTAACATTTTGTTCCTGAAGTTGATATGTGGGAAACAGAAAAAACGAGCAAGCATAATGTGTTGAGTGTTCCACCTTTTAATTTATCTATAAATTATGTGTAAAAATTTGAAATATCACAAACTGAATGCAGTGCCAGTGATCAAATCCTTATTGCAACTGTATACTTGAATACATGTCAATAAGGGGAATAGGTTCGTGCCTAATTAAATATTAAATATTGGTTCAATATGGTGATAGGTGATTGTAAATATGAAAAATGAAATAAATATATATTGTCGTGTGAAATAAGTTATTTGTAAGAAATAAATTATATTATAAAAACTAGTATGAAATCTAGCTTAAACGAGTGAATTTCTTCCGTCTGACATTCAATACTGATAGTACTTGTAAACCAACCGAAGGCTACAAGCCAGTGTGCAAAAAAATCCTTATAAAAACCACATCTACTAATATAAAAGTGAATATAAAAAGCGGGGGTTATGGACAGCAAAATTCTATTATCCTCCAAACGGCGTTGGAAATCCAGGGGATGAAAGAAGGAAGAGAAGAGACAGCAAAAAAGGGATGGGCTCCCTATGTGTTCCAAAGTGCGTTTAAGTATAATGTAATGGCATAAACATCCTAATCCTGAGGCCACTTTGTGTCAATGAACAGTATCTTTATGTAGACCGGATTCTGCAAAGAAGCAAGGTCTTTCGATCAAAGGGCAAAGGAGTTTAAGAAGCAGAGGTTAGGCAAATGATACCAAGTGTTTTTTACTTGTAGTTCCGTTGATGAGTCCGCAGAGGGAAAACACTTCTATAATAGTCTCTCTCCCCTCTCCTGCCGTTAGCTTGTACTCCCTCTCAGCGGCGGTGTTTGGACAATGATTTGAGTGACTTTGACAAGGGCCAAATTGTGTGGCTGGATGACTGGATCAGAGCAACTCAAAAATTGCAACTCTTGTGGGATGTTCACGGTCTGCAGTGGTCAGAACCTAGCAAAAGTAGTCCAAAGAAGGAAAACTGGTGAACTGGTGTCAGGGTAATGGACAGCCAAGAAACACCGATGCACTTGGAGGAGTGCGAAAGCTGGACCATGTAGTCCGATCCAATAGAAGAGCTATTGTAGCTCAAATTGCTGAAAAATGAATGCTGGTTCAGATAGGTGTCTGAACACTGTGCAGTGCGACGATTGGGGGCCGCGTACAGGGTCCCCTCATCAGGCTCAATATATTATGAAAGGACCCTGTGCTACCACTGCTAAAAAGAGCCTACATTGGGCACGTGAGCATCAGAATTGGACCACGGAGGTACAATCCATGGAGGCCCCAGCTCGTAACTTACAGGAATTAAAGGATCTGCTACTGATGGCTTGGTGCCAGATACCACAGCATACCTTCAGAGGTCTAGTGGAGTCCATGCCTCCACAGGTCAGGGCTGTTTTGGCAGTGAAAGGGGGACCTGCTTAATATTAGGCAGGCGGTCATAATGTTATGGCTGATTAGTGTATATAGGTGTACCTAAAGAACAGGTTGTAGAAAAATTAACCCCCACACTGCAAGGGTTAACAGCTTGTTTTTCTCTAGGGGCTCAAATGAAGAAATACTCCATCCTGCTGCCTGCTAGACTGGTCCCTGCGGCCCCTTTCTTCCCCGGGCTTTGCTGGTCTAATCCCCGCGTCTAATACAGTCCATTCACCTGTATCAGATAAGAGGATGCTGAGAGACATACTACAGTTGGAGAGGAGGGGGAGAGATGTCAGCAGTCACTACTGCAGGACTGAGAATCAGGCGAGTAGATCATCTTTATTTGAGCCCCTAGTGAAAAATGAGCCATTAACCCTTGCAGTGCAAGGGTAGCCCCACTGCAAGAATTCATTCTTCTGCAACCTGGAGTAAATAGATATATTAGTCCACATTACAAAAATAGGCCAATTTTCAAAAGCAGATTAACTGCACAAAATACACATCTACAAAAGTGTGGCATTCAGTTAAAGGAGAATTATGGGGTGAGTGAATCACACTCAACCCCATAGTTAGAGCCAACATTGAAACTGTCACACATGCTCTAGATAGGCAGAGCACGCTGTCAGCCAGTTGGATAGAGCGACAGTATTGTGGGGATCCGTCCTGGCTGCAGTGCTCTCAGCAGCCTGCTATATGCAGAGTTTTGGGTCACGGGAGGACGTAGTAGATGTTCTGCGGCAGGACTATGGTGAGAAATAAACATCACCCCATTGTTCTGCTTTAAGGCATCTCAAACCCTCACTCCATCAGCATTTACCCTATTCTATTCATGCAATTTCAGATGCTTCTATTAGGACTGGATACACAGCCCAGGATCCCAGCTTATGCCACATTCCAACTTCTGGCTAAAGTTATTTGCGCTACAGTTTGTGCACCAGGCCTTAGGAGCAGGGACTCAACCTCATGTGGTACTCCTTTATGCATGGATTTAAAAATAAGTATATAAAAAAAGAATGAACAAATTTCACCAATTTGTGTCCAGTCCCCAAGTAAAAGAAAAAGCGGTATGGGGGGGGGGGTCCTGTTGTTGTTAACAAGGGTGCTGAAGAGTGATGAGACCAAGTTACTATGCTTTACATGAATTTAAGCAATTTTTAAAGAATTTTCTGGTAAACCAATTTTGAATGGCATCTTCTAACAATTGCCCCTGGCATATGGGTATGAATGTGGTAGGGACATCAAACTGCCTACTCATTTCAGGTGCAGAGACAGATGTTCAATTTGTTACCGATAATTTTTTTTTTTTTTTACAAAAATGCAGAAAAAAAACATTGCTTAGCCAGTTTATATAAAAATTGCCAAAAAACAGAATATCTTAACATCCAATTCATCAGCTTGCTCTACCAGATGCGTTTCCACACCACTGCTCTCCAGCAGCCGCAACCATACTGTACAAAACTAAGAAACCTTGAGATTTGAATTCTGGGGGATTAAAGTGCCATTGTTCAAAGGATAAAGCTCAGATTTTTTTTAAAGCAGCTTAAAGAGAAGTTTGGCAGACACTTCTGATGAAAATTCCTCGGCTTTAAGTTCCTCTGTATTTCATCTTGGGCAGCTATGAATCTGTTAAAATGATCTGTGTGGATTTCCATGACTCAATCTGAGTGGGATGTTAAGGTTTGTCAGCACATCTTTTGAAGCATGGTTTCACCATTATCTCAAAACAAAGACAAAACGCCAAGATAGCTTGACTTTAAAGTGGTTCATTTTTTCCCTCCTTGAAAGAGGACCAAGAAAAGGCCAGCTTGTTTTATTTGAAACCATTATGCATTTTGATGCATAGCCTCCTGGCTTCCAAGCCAAAAATAATACAAGCGGAAGCCATTCTGCAATCATCAAAGCGTTCTCAGGTCAGAAGAGACAAAGTGCTATTCAGCTACTGTTGCACAGATGTTAGTGCAATTCTTATATCCAGTATCCAGCCAACAGATCTCTGCCTCCAAATCTGGCAAGTAATTTAATGTCTCAGTTGTCTATTTAATGCTGTAATTCACTTTCATTACGTGTAAAATATTTTTCTCAAGAAGACCAAGCAAAGAAAAAAGATCAAACCTTACATCAGTATGTGTCAAGTGGATTTTTGGCAAGGCAAGTATTTTCCTTGAATAGGTTGTGCTGAAGAGCGGATACCAGGAATTAAGGAATATCTGGTTTCCCTATATCACCACTAAAGTAACAATTTCAGTATATAAAAGAAAGGAATCCATCTACACTCAATAGGATTACATAAAAAAATGTTAGCCATCGATTTATTGAGATCTACTACATTTTTCTTACATATATTTCCTATTATACTATTCACTCATTAAAAGATGTACAAGGTTTAGGTAAGCATCACCCTCTTATCTTGGGGTCTATAAAAGGGAGGGGATATTTCCACAGTAATACCAGCTCTGGTTGATATGTATGATGGCTTACCTTTGTGTTCACCAGCTTCCCCCACCTGATGTAAGGATAGGTACCCCATGAAAGTGGAACCAGATTTCATTCCAACCACAACTTTATTAAAAGGAGAACTATGGGGTTAGGGCTTTTCCCCATAGTTCTCCTAAGGGTAACGGGAGGACACAAACTAGCGTCCTCCCGTCACCCTAAGCTCAGTATACTGCGAGCTACAGCTCGTGGTATACGGAGACGCCACAGCTGAAACGGATCCCAACAATTATGTCTGGATCGAGAAGGTATGTGTTCGCTCACTTCCCGATCTACTGAGCCGACCTGTGACAGTCTCATTGTCACAGGTCGGCTAGAACTATGAGGTGAGTGAAAAGCACTCACCTCATAGTTCTCCTTTAAAAGGAGCCATCTGGTCTGTGAAAGCCTTGGGTTTGTGCAATGACAGATGCTGAAGGTTGTATAACCATAAATATCTAATCATAACCTACTAATTTGTTCCATCAAAGACACTAATGGTGGGATTTTCCAGAAGCAGTTCCTGACTAAGGAACTCCTACGAAAAAAAGGTACACCACATGTTTAAAAGTTTGTGGACAACTAGCCATCAAACCTATATGAGCATGTCGGATATCCAATTGCACAATAGGCATTAAGATGAAGTTCAGACAAGAACAGAGAAGAGTGCAGAGTTATAAGAGGTATTTTAGTAGTAACAAAATCCTAACAATCACTTATAGATAGGAATATAATCAAGCGCTTATCACAAGGTCATCTGGACTGCAAATATAGTAATGAAAATCAGCTATGATAGGCAGCGGTATTACAGCACTCTTGGCTCTAGCTAGGAGCTGACAGGAGAGAAAAGGACAGCTGGTAAGCAGATTTCTGTGAAGACCAGCTCAAAGATGGCAACCTTCAGCTGAGCTCACCTTTTCAAAAAGCCACTTCTACCCACTTTGCAATTATGCCTGAGAAAGGGTTTGCATCCTGAAAAGCATTGCCTAGCCATAATGCTACCACCCAAAGGCCATAGTCATTACTGATTGACATTGATGGTTGCCATCCTTGAGCAGCCAAGTTTAAGCTCCTATCAGCCCCAGAACAAGAGGCCCCAGAGTGGGGGGAACCCAAGCAAACCTGGGAAGACAGTTTAACCAGCAATCACAACTAAACCATAAAAGTTTGACAGTTGCTCCTACAGCTCTATGAAACGGGGGCAAAGCCCAGCATTGGCAGGATACTCTTTAAGGGAATCTGTTTCAAATGGCAATCTAAGGCGAAAACACAATGCAGGTCCTAGTGCCCAAAAGGACACCTTGCAGGCTAGCCCTGCAATTATATAGTCCAATGGAGTTTAGGGACAGCTGCCAAAGCTACCGCTAAGGATGGGCTGATCTAAATAGCTGCAATGTAGAGATCAACTGAAGGTTAGGATTATTGACCGAATTCACTGACTTAAAAATGCCAGCAGTGTAACAGGAACCTTGACTGAAGTCATCAAGGCAAAAAAATACCATGACGCGAAGCGGCTAGCAAAATTAGACTTTTTCAGCAGCACTGAAGAAAAGGTACTTAACCTCCTTGTACACCGGCAAAAAACTGTGGGTATGCTGGGTGGAGGAGTTATACAACGGCTGACTTACAACTTTTCCTGTTTGCCAGTGTCCCAACCTCCTGTAGGCTGCAATATAACCCCACTGTTACTAGGGTCATGTGTCCCTTGAAAGGCGATCAATAAATGAAAACTGCTCTCAGTGCAGATGATGTGAACAGATTATAAAAAAATAAAGAAATAACAGAGAAGGGCCAAGTATTGTAAAAGAGGCCCAAAGCAAAAAAGAATTCACGTAATGGCAATATCGCATTATCAAAAGATAATAAAAGCACAATGTCCTCGGAATTGGATGTTTATGAACTGCTTCAACAAGAGTCAGCAACATAAGTGTATTTTACATTTTATCCAGGGTACATGTGTGCACTGGAAGTGCAACAAAAGACTAATATTTGTTTGACATGCTTGTGTTCTTTAGACAACTAAATACAAATGGCAGGCGACAACGTGCGACCTGCAAATGGATGTGAATATAAAAACAAAGTAAACTTGAGAAATAAGCAATGCGGCTTTTTATCCAAGGAGAAAAGAAAGCTTCAGAAGCCAAAATAAAACGTCAAACCAAACTAGGCAATTATAATTTTTGTTTTGATGTACTGTGTAATCAGATTTGGAGACTCAAAGTTGATAATAGGAAAATAACTTAATAGGAACACACACTTTAACACGTGGGCATTTATTTCACACATACATCGCAGTGCCCGCACTAATTTTTGGGGGCATAGGTGGTACAGAAGAGGCTGGTGTCTTATCATTTTGGATAAGTCAGTTTTTGTTTATTGTAACATGTTGCCCTGAAGCACCCTACTGAAGATGGTCTGCATGCACCCAACATCCATCCACGGGGGTATATCAGCCCCTAGGTTCAGTGTTCCAAGATATTGTTTTGCAAGAGGGGACAGCCAGAACAAAAACAAAAAAAACATGATACTATCAGTGCCATATTTCTACAGATTAGTAAAGACAACCAGGCTCCTGAATTTTTGATTGTTCCCTAAGCTTATCCCCCCCCCCAATCAGGGACATGGTGAAAAAATGCTTCCAAAAAATGTAACATCTTAACATGGAATTCTAGCTCCAAAATAACACATTCTAATTTACTGCTAAATTTGAGGGGAAAGAAAAAAAAAAAAAGAATAAAATGCTGTAACAAGAACAATTTCAGATGGCACCTTATAAACGATTTATGGGGAAGTGGTTTCCTCTGGCCCGTGCACTGCCACAAATAATTCAGTGCTGGCTGAGAAGGGCAATTGACGGAGGTTATGGAGAACAGTTCCCTGCTGTTCAGCTTATAATACAAATGAACAGTGCCCTTTTCAGTGCAACATTAATCTGACTTATACATTACCCTGAAATTAGACAGTAAATATTGCCCACAATGTCAACCTGAACCTCCTCCACATACTAAATGCTTCTGCTTAAAGACTCTTTTCAGGGCTATGTGGCATCGTAACAAATCTGCTTTTCCAAGAAGCAGGAGGCATTATGTTTATGTACTGAAGAGTGCCTATTGCTCGGCAATTAGTGTTAGAAAAATGTTGACAAGGTTGTAAAGTATCATAAATTCAAACGTTGTGGCATTTAAATAGCCCTAAGTAGAATGTTGCTCTTTATATCTGCAGACACAATGTTCAGCCAGACTCTGCAATATAAATGTTAAAACTCAATGCCCGGCAAACAGCTAAATACATATATGTAAACGGTTTTACCTGCCAGAGGATTTTATATTACTGATCAGCCAATCACCTCTACCATTCTACACAGGCAGGAGACAGCACTTTTGTCCGCTGCAGCTCTGCAACTTCTTGTGTCACCTGTCTACTTGCTGCACAATGAATTGGTGTAAATGTGGTCTTTCATAGTCTGATAAGCATGCAGGTGACATAGGAAGCTACAAAACTAAATACAGCAATTCGAGTTGCTCCCTGCTTGGCTGTGCACCATGGCAAAGGGTTGTTGTCACATTGTTAGGTATTGGCTGGTAGAGCATATATAAAACAATTTTAAACTATGTATCAGTTGTTTGCTAGAACAACATCTAATGGATCTAACCCTCTGGAGCATTTATGCCAATCTGATGTGTTATTTCCACTCAGGCTCCCGCCAATCAGTTGTTTCAAATCTACTAATTTTCTTTGTGCTCTGCAGATCAAGTCTTGGAAACCCAAAAAATTCCATGAGGGGAATTTACCAAGACTGGAACAGACAAAATCTGGAGCAGCCGTGCATGGCAACCAATCAGCTTCTCTCTTTCATTTTCAAATCCTAACTGAAAAGAAGCTGATTGGTTGCCATGCACAACTGCATTAGATTTAGTCTGTTCCAGTCTTGATAAAATCCCCCCCAAGTATTTTAAAGCGTTGCTGATCAACCTTCCTGTGGTTACCACAGCTCCCCCAAGATAGTATTCCCAACTTTAAGATCGAAAGCTTTATTCAATGTTGATTAAGGCCAGAGAAATTTAAAAATATTTCCCCATTTTAATAAAGTTGATTTTTATTTGGATTACATGTAATGGATATACGCAAAATAGTCCAAAAAATGGAAAATACCTTGATTTATAAAATAATAAAAAACAGAAAAATGGTGTATGCATATATATTTGCCCCCTTTGCTATAAAGCCCCTACATAAGATCTGGTGCAACCAATTACCTTCAGAAGTCACACAATTAGTTAAAAAATGACCACCTCTGTGCATACCAATATATACATATATATACACACACACATATATACATACATACAAATATCCGAAACATTGAACATCCCACAAACAGAAAGACCTCTCATCACCCTGGGAACATCAGCCACACAGTGAAGCATGACGGTGTGTGGGGATGCTTTTCATTGGCAGGGACTGACAAACTGGTGAGAATTGAAGGAATGATGGATGACGCTAAATGCAGGAAAATTCTTGAGGGAAACCTGTTTCAGTCTGCCAGAGATTTGAAACTGGGATGGAGGTTCACCTTCCAACAGGACAATGACCCTAAGCATACTGCTAAAGCAACAGTCACGTGGTTTAAGGAGAAACCCTTTAAATGTCTTGAAATGGCCTGGTCAAACCTCAGACCTCAATCCAATCACCAATCAGTGAAACCCATCTAACTTAACGAAGCTGGAGCAGTTTTGCCTTAAAGAAAGGGCAAAAATCCCAGTGTCTAGATGTGCCGAGCTAAGAAACGTGCAGCTGCAAAACGTCACTCTACAATATATTGACTTTGTTGGGGTGAATAGTTATGCATGCTCAAGTTTTCTGTTTTTGTCCTATGTTGTGATTGCATCACACTAAAAAATATTTTGCCTCTTCAAAGTGGTAGGCATGTCGTGTAAATCAAATGATTCCAACCCCCCAAAAAAATCAATTTTAATTCCAAGTGGTAATGCTACAAAATAGGAAAAATGCCAAGGTGGTGAATACTTTTGAAAGCCACTGTGTATGTGTACACGAACACAAACATAGTAAAAACATATTGTTTATAAACATAGTAAAAAATGTTTTTTTTAAACATTAACACACCATAAAAATGTGTACATTAAGCTGAATTATTTTAGATCTACAACTAAAATGATTGGAGACTGGACATTCCCTTTAATCACGTAAATCAGCTTATACATTTGTATATAAGGTCAGGTAGTCTAGACAGATTCATGAATGGATGGATTGGCAGGAGTCAGAAAGCACTTATTCTACTATTCAAGACCAAGTCAAATAAATTACAATGACTGGCAGCCAGGTTTGACAGAAAGATGAAATCCATATGCACTGAGGACCAAGCTATTTTCCTGTATAATTAGTGAACATGTATAACTCTGTCCCATGGCTAACATAAATCATTAAACCTTTTAATTCAGCCTGTTTCACTAGATGAAACCGCATTATACACAATTCTTAAGTGCTTTCTTTACAAAACTGCAAGTCCAACCACATTCTACTGACACGTACAAGACAAAATAGTGAAATAATTTGGAAAATTATACTTCTTAAATCCCTTTCAACATGCACAGACATGGGATTCAGCAAATAAATTTATGGCCGAGTGCACACACAAACAAAAACATTTCCATTTAGTATAATGCATATATTTAAGCCCCACTCCCAGCTAAATCTATTTCAGCAGTCTGTTAGGTACATATAACTGGCAATAATATTGGCTCAATTTAACTTGAAGCATCAGCATTTTCTTCAGATCTTCGATCAAAGTCATCTTTCAGAGACTGTAAATTAGTAATTTCCCGTCCAAAAGAGAGGACACTAATGACTGCTCTCTCCATAGCAAAGTGAGCGGGCCCCCCACCGTCCCGTGTCTCTCCATAGCAAAGTGAGCGGGCCCCCCACCATCCCGTGTAGTTTTATCAGGTATATTGCAGACGTGATCACGTCAACAGGTAAGGAAGCAGTGGGCAGTACAATGACAATTGAGTATTAAACTTCCTGCCTGTAAGTCCTCATAATCAGGACAGTTCCCTTAAAAGAGAACTATGGGGTAAGTGTTTTTCCCCATAGTTCTCTTAAGCGTCTTGGGAGGAAATATACTAGCGTCCTCCTGGGACCCAAAGCTCAGTATATTGCGAGCTACAGCTCGTGGTAGACAGAGACCTCTGCAGCCATATCCCGACAATGCTGTTGAGATCCACCCAGCTGCGTGAATGACAGTGGGCTCTGCCTATCTAGAGACAGAGCCAGCTGTACCCGCCCCCTCCCGTACCTCCAGTCAGCGCTGGAGGATCGGAGCAGGGAGGGGGGGAATCCGTGCAGGGAGCGGTGACCTTCAGTCACTGCTCTCTGCAGGGAGATGATTGAGAAGTAAGCGAGCGATGGTATGTGTTCGCTCACTTCCCGATCTATTGAGCCGATGTGCAACAGTTTGATTGTCATACGTCGGCTCGAACTATGAGGATGATTTTTCACTAGCCTCATAGTTCTCCTTTAAGTCATGTAATCCTGCATGGATAGTGCACACGCCATTAGAGCAGTACATTCTGACAAGTAGGCAGAGCAGCTGATCTGTGAAATTTGGTATGCAATCAAAGTCTGTAGTGGTGTCAGGGGGGTTGTCGGGTGTACCATAGGACCCTCAAATATTCTACTAGAACCACCATAATACTGCCTAACCTGCAGGATTTAAACAAAGTGCCAGGCTCCCGCAGCTCCAGGCCGTGTCCGTGCATTGGGTGCTAGATGGCTCATTGCAGCCACTAGCACTTGCCTCTGATGATGGGTGGCGCGCGCACACACACACGCGCTGCCTGCTAGCTACTATTTACAACCTACTGGCCAGGACAGTAGGTTGCTGAAAACCTATCGCTCTTTGCTTATGTGCAGCAGGGGACGGGACAGTCCCTCCTAAGGGAGCAGACTGTTCTGGAGCAGTGCTGAAGACCGAAAGAGCAGGAAAATTGGTTATGGTTTCTTCTACATGCACTGGCACATGGGTGATAGAGTTGCCCTGTGGGGTGAGGGGGTCAGATGGTGGGGACATTTTGGAGGTATTTCTCATTACTGTAGACTGTATGTGATCCAACAAATTCAGACCACAATACATACAGTATATAAAACAGCAGTCCTGAAATGGTTACACCAAGATCACAGCTGCAGCAGCAGTCACTTTGGTACTGTTCTTTTCATTTGACAGTCGCCTTTCACATGCAAGTAATTGGGAAGGCTGTAGAGGCGCCTGATCACTTGTATACTGCTAGAAAGTGTGCTAACATTGGCTATACTGGTCTCTGCTATCCCTCATGAGGCCCGGGATTGGCATCCCGGGTGAGTGTGGCTTGTCCACCTACTTCCAGTGGCGTATCTCCCCTCAGCTTACTGAACACGGAAGCAGCAAAGATTTTGCCATTTCCGATATCAGGCTGGTCACAGCAGCCTAAGATACTGCTGAAGAACAATTTCAAAATAAATATTTTTATATTAAATTCTTATAACCATATCAATCTAGACGTTTGACAAGGTACTTGAAGATGTGGCGCCACTGTATGCCCACCCACAAAGTCCAGGGAGGTATGAAAGAAAAGGGGCCAGTAATGATAAAGTATAATTAGACTTGTTTGCTAACAAGCAGTAGATGTATGCAAAAACATAGAAAAATAAAAAAAATTGGAAAAAAAAAAAAAAAAAAAGTTACCAAAAAACGTAATGACTTTCCTCTGTCACCACCGCTCGCTCCAGTCTGAAGATCAGGAGCTTCTCAAGCGGGTGCATGCGCAGTAGAGATCTTTGGCGGGGAGAAGGAGAAACTCAGTGCCAGTCAATGCACGCAGCTAGGAGCGTGCACATTGGACAGGCACCGTGGGACACAGAAGACCAGCACCAGAGCTGGAGGGATTGCTGAATACAAGTGGAAGGAAGATGATGATCAGATCAAGAGGCATCATTTAAAGTAAGTCCTTAAAAGCAGCATGGTGGGGGGAGAAAAAGATTTGTGACTTTAATGCCACTAAAATGTAAAGTTTAATGCCAAAAAATAATAGTTACAATGAGGGGAGAAATAGGAAGGATTGGTAGCATTGGTAAAGGTATACAGAAGATCAGCTTTGGGCATTTGCAATTATTTGAAAATAGATTAAGAAGATACTGAAAAAGGATTTCTCTTTTTCGAATATGCAAAACTGCCATGAACCTGGAATGGGGATTTACAGATATTTTAACAAGGCCAGATATTATCATAGTCCAATGCCAAACCATGCAGTAATCTCAAGCCTTAAAAGACAGCATTCACTTCCCTATTTCTGCACACACAAAAAAACACCAACACGATTTAAAGACCATCTCTAAGTTTTCTGCAAAATCATGCGAGTTCTCAGGTGCTCTCTCTTTTCTACCTGTGGCAGTGGTGGGCTTTAGAGAACAGTATCAACAGTGTGATGAAAATGCCATTCACTGCAGCATTCTCCAAGTGAGACCAGTTTGAGGTGGTGACATATCCTTTATGAGGCGTCCATAAGACCCCAAGTTAACAAAAAGTGGGTTTAATGATATTGGACATTGCTCAGCCTGGAAGTGGACTGGCAACCAATGTCCTGCATACAATGCTGGAGTCGAGGTGAGTATTGCATTGGGCGCTGCATTTTTCATTTTTTAAATGGCTGGGCTTTTTTTTTTTTTATTTGAGATTTAAACAGTAAGCAACAGTAAGGTCTTTCTATAGCCAGACCTTAAACAAGAACTTGATTTCACTGGATGCTGGGAGCAGAGAAAGAAAAAAAACACTGCACTAGTCCTGTATGACATTGCAATGTCACTGGCATGGCTACCAAATACAGAATGTTTAAAAGGTTTAGAATAGTTTATTTTAATATCTTTTTGATAGTCAACTATTTTTCATTATGCACTTGTTTATTTTATTTCACAATTGTATTACTCCTAACACTAACTTGGAAAAAGAAAATCAGTTTTCAATTGTAACTATATATTACATGCAAATAAAATTGTTTATATGCATTTGTAGAGCCAAAGGAAATCTCACCGCTCCAATTCCTTAGCCGCCATGTTTATATGCATTGTTGCAAAGTTTTGCAAACATTGTTGTGAAAGTAAATTTAATGTAGTCCTCTTAGATATGATTAGGAAAATATATAAATGCAGTGCAATAATAATGCAAATTTATTAATGAGCTTCCATAGTTGTGCCTTCATTCATTTTCTTGATGTAAAAAGTAGGTAAAAGTAGATAACTGTATTTGAGTCTCTAAAAAAAATGAAATAAAAATGCACATTACCTGCAGTCTGAACCAATCCAACCTCATTCCTCTGAAGTCAAAAACTTCCCCGTCTTCAACTAAAAAAAAATGGAAAACACTCAACTGTTAATACACCTTCAGCTAGATCTTTAGATATATTTTAGATGGCTAATATATCAGGTCGTGTTCAAGATGAAAAAAGATGCAAACGGAGAATTCCTCAACAAATAAAATAATTCCCTATGCCCCACCAAGTGACGAGAGGCTTATACGGCGAGTCATCTGTTACACAGTGAACATGAAGAAAATGTAGAACACAAGTACCACAATGCTTCTGAACTGAAATTCCAATATATATATATATATATATATTGTTTG
>NW_017306668.1:78975-120994 GCF_000935625.1 Nanorana parkeri | reverse complement strand
TATATATATATATAAATGCAAAATCAATTCCCTTCAAACAGCCTAAAGATACAATTTTCTCACAGTAGAAATCTACTCCCGGCCCTCACACTCCATTATTTTATCTGAACTGCCACCACTGTTGCAGGCTTTACTGCCAAGGAAGTGAAGGAGTGTCTGACCAAGTCTGTTAGATTAGGGAGTCAACTAGGCAGTGCAGACAAACTCTGGGGCCTATTCAACTTTACAGTCATATTTTGACACACTGAACCACTGCTCTAATAAGAAAGTGAAGGTACAATTATTTAAAAAAAACAATACAATATCTATCTGACCCAATTACTATTCCTGTTACATCAATTGTTGCAATGTTTCAGTTAAAGTGACACTAAACTTGTGCATCATTCAGCTGAAGATCCTCCAATCATCTCTGAATTGGTGCTGACACTGTCCTTCCTTCTGGCTACTTTTGTTCCCCAAGTTCCCTGTGTGTGACGTAAAGTAGCCACCACTCCAAGTTGACGCCTGTGATGGACTACAATCTCATGTTTAGTTTACTAATTTGTATTGAAACTATCATTCAACACAGGAGAGAAATGTTGTTGGATATGACAAGCCTGAAGATGGAGAAGGGGTAAAGGGTATGAACTATATTAGATGGTTAGCTTAGGTGCAGCAGTATATGAGAAATGCATGCATACGTTACCTTGTTTTACACTCAGAGATGTCATCGTATTTACAAAAGAGGACATGATGATTGACTCATCCTCTGGGCATACAGAAAGATTCTGAAGAGATAATACAAAAAATGATTAATGTCGGACATTTATCCCACCTTATCTAAGTCACGCATCCAATCATTTACCTAGCTGACCCTTTCAATAATGCAAATTACATTACCTGCAACCTTTATACTTGGAGGGCTGCTCTGTGACTAAGTTATCATACTGACGTTACAATTAGAATTATATCAATGATTTCCTCAAATCTAACATCTGATCTGTATTCCATTAAAGCAACATTCTTAAACATTGTTGCACAATTAAAAATATTATTTTTTTTTTGATGGGAGGCAGAAAAACCATAAAGCTACAGTGCCATCTAGTGTGCAAAAATGGCCTCAAACAATTTAGCTACTTGGTCACCTTTGTACCACACCACACTATTTTGTTAACCTGGAATGTGCAGCTACCGTAATAGCATAATGACATTGAAAATGTGTACAGCTTTGCCCTAGCCTAGTCAGAGATTTAGAGAGCTCAGCTCATTAAGCGGCAGGGAAATAGATGCCGAGTAATGCCTAAACCGATTCAGTAACTAGCAGTGGAACTAGGAGCAAGGAATGGTTCATGAGGTTCAATGAAGACACACACTGCGTGTGTAGTCTAACCCCCACATTTTAGTAAGAGTCACTAGGCTACATTCACACTTCTTACTTTAGGTACATTTTACAGTTTTACCCTTCATCCCTATAAAAAAGTTGTTTTGTTGGAGACACCATCAAAAAGACAGGAATCAGGATTTTGTAAGCACACCATACCCAAACGCAGAGTTCTAAACAGAAGTCAAATTACTAGACCTTTTAATTCATTATTTACCTGAAGCAATAAAAAGCATGTTTGGCAAACAGGAGGCATCATACGCTGCATGGGCACACCTTTAACTGCATCATCTATTGGTCCTTCTAGAGTACACCCCTAGCCCCCAACATATGCCTTTACAAATCCTCATTTTCAGGAAGTCTGAGCACAAACATGGCTCCCTCCAATGTAGTAATGCTGAGACCTGCTGACAGGTCTGCTGCTGTGAGATGCAAGAGTGGACTACCGGAAAGATATTTACATAGGTTTTTGTTTTTTTTGTGGGGATCCAGGACACACTGGAGTAGGGCTGCATGGAATTGCGGTACCTGCATTCCAGTGCGGGCAATCACACTGTGGGTGGGAGGCGTGTTTGGGATGCCATTGAAATGAATGGCACTGCAATGCACCTCCCCAGCAGAATTTGTACGGCCGAAACTGAAAATTACTTTTTTCCCACCAGTTATCATTTTTTTTAAATAATTGTATCGTAAGCACATGACGCTTGAATAGCTTCAGCCAGCGAATGACCGCTGCCATTGGCAAGATTCCACAGATAGCAGCTGAATGTAAGTACAGCAGGTAGTGGGCTGGTGCAATAGCCAGCCTTCTATTGGCCATTTCAAATTGCAATAGCAGGCTGGCTATTGCACCCACCCACTGCTTGCCGTCAGTCAACACTCCCCACATGGATTCCCCCCTCCCCTCTCTGTTCCTCCAGCACTCATTGTAGCACGGCTCCGCACTGTCAGCAAATAGCACACAGTAGCCCACTAGATGCTGACTTTGGGTCACAGGAGTACATTAGTAAATATTTTTATATTATTATTATACATTAGTAAATATACTCCTTTGACCCTTAAGAGAACTAAAAAGACAAAAAAAAGGTTTAGCTTCAGTTTTCTTAATTTATTACACTTTTTTTTTCACGACAGACTGCTTTAATTTGGCAGCAAATTTGGATACATATTTTTATTTCCTTGTTTTTATTAGAAATAGTGAAAAAAAAATCTGTAATTTTTCCCAATCAATGTTTCCAGAATGTGCACGCCCTTAAAATTAACCCCCAAAAATAAAGTCCATGGATTAAAATGATATCACATTAGTGCCACTTTTACATAACATAGCGCAATGGTAAAAAAACTCAGTGAATGTATGTGTTTTAGTTTAAGAGCTTTATTCCCCTTTTGAAGCTACATTGCGACGTGTTATACTTAACATGCCTAACATTAAGTTGGGTTGATGAAGGCACAAATTGGCACACCCTTCACTTTTTCAGAGGTTTGCGATTGCTAAAGATTCAAATGACCTTGCGTTTGCTTACGTGACCATTTAATGCATGTACCGTGAATGCAAATGTCCTCTACAGCAGGGCTCAAAATTTCCACATGCCTGCTCGCATTTGGCGAGTAAAAATAAAGTGAGGGTGAGTGGAAATTTGAGTCTCCAAGTACCGGTCCGCGGGTCAACTCCGGCCCGCGAATCGGTACTATGTGGCCCGCAGTCAGCTGACATGTCAGGCACACGGTCACAGACCGTCACATGATCTGTGCCACAAATTTTTTTAGGAGAGGAGTTTGTCAATGTTTGGCACAACAGAGTTGCACCGCATTGCACCAAGATGATTATGGAACAAAACAAGTTAAAATTATGTTTCTACTCTTAAACTAAACGCTATGCAGCAATAGTTTATCTAAAATGCAAATGTGCCACAATCAGATGGGACGGGTGAAAATTTGCATTTTTCTACAACCGCCAATCATAGTTTATCAGGCCCACTGTGTATAGACTAAGCATTGCACCCTTACCTGTACTAGCTCATTAAGAACTACTGCATCGAAGCCAGACAAGTACTGCACGTAGTACCGCTGCATGACAGGTCCGTATTTCCGGACATGCGCCCGAAGTTCTTCCATGTAAAATATAAGCTCAGCAATGTGCCTGTGTGGAGACAATTAACACCAGACTTACACACGAGTGGACTGCATGTACGTTTTAGATAAGTTATCATTCATCCTTATGGAAGTAGCATTCAAAGCATACAAAAACAGTAGAAATTTTAGAAAACTGCACTTTGAAGTAAAACATGAATACTAGACCATTTTAGACTTTTCTAATTTTCAAATGCAGCTTTTAGAGAGTAAAAGACCCCCAAAACCATACATTTCCTGAAAGCACAGGATAGGTGGAATAAATGGTGCTACCGATTTTGTAGGTCCCAAGACACGTACACACATGTTCATCCACATCCAAACAAAATTTTCAATATAAAAAATACACCGAAAAATCACACACAAAAAACTCCATAATGTACAAGATTCCTACGAAATCCAAGATAAAACTGTGTTGAGTTAATATTTGTAAATGTTAAGTTGCTCCTTTTGGCAAAATGGTAAAACAAAACTCCAAAAAAGGCACACAAAACTGTAAATAAGTAACCTTTGCTAAAAGAGTGGAGGTTGGCCTCTCACCTATGTGTTGTGGTAACAACCGATCTGCAGCGCCCTGCAAAGTGCTGCGTTGGTGGGTGTCATGTTAAAATGGCGCAGGCATCCATTTATTTGCAACGTAGCACATTACCATGCACGGCAACGTTTTGCACAACTTTGCCATGTGCTGCCACACACTTAAACGAATGTTATTTCAAAAAGTAAAAAAATATAAAGCACAAAGCAGTGCGCCACACATCACAGGGCTTTATTTTTTTTTTTAAATAACATTCATTTAGGTGTCTGGCAGCACATGGCAAAGTTTTGTGCAGCGTATGTACATAATGCATAGCACTGCGCGCACATTATGGTGTGTGGGCAGTGGTATCTGATATTTACCTTTTGAGATAGAAAAAAAGATTGAGCACACAGAGTCCTCAATCTTCTCTGCAGCCCCAGTACTTATTGAACAGGAAGCACTCAATATAGAAGCTTCCTGTCCATTCACAAACTGAAAAGATGCTATGTTTACTAGCTCCCCAGCTATGAATGGACAGGAAGTGTTATGCGCAGAGTGCTCACTGCCCTTTCGTTACTGGAGAATTAGTACTTTCACTTGTTTACTTTTTCTATATCCTCAATTATGAATGAACACTGGAGTACTGATCATGCTAGCATTTGTTCAGTAAAGAAATGAGTAAATATGACGCATTTACTGTTCTTGCACTCCACCTGCACCCCATTCCCTCTGACGGGCACCAGCAGAAATGCTCCGCTGTGTCGGCTCTGATTCTTCCATCTCTGCCAATATAGGGGAGTGAGAGCAGCAACGATCAGAGGGGACATTCAGGGAAGCAGATTGCAGGCACTCAGTCGGGAAAGTCCATAGCGGGGGTGGGGGTAATTTTAAATGAATGGCTGTCATCAGCGTCTTTGTCAACTACTGATGACAGCTATTCATTTGCACAGACGAGTCAGGGTGACCCCCATGCTGTAAGTTCATTGTCACTATTCTAGTAGAAGAGTGAATGCAGCCAGTTTTGGATAGAGTGGGCAAAGATGATATTTTTCCTGTTAAAAGTACTACAGGGGAATTTCCCTTCATTTTTTGTCCCAAAAGATGCCACAGCACAAAGCAAAATGAAATCTCCCAAAAGAGACAGGATTTCCCTCTTTAGGCAGTTGTCCCCAGAACAGGTATCCTCACTGGAAGATTTCCCCTTGTACCTGAGACTTCTCCAAAATTCTTGATTTCCCTTCATTTTCTCTTAGTGACATAGTCCCTAGTACAAATACAGGTATGAACCTCCCCAAAAGATACAGACTGCAATAAAAACTCAAAGGGTCTAACCCTTCCATACTTACTCTTTACATAAAGTTAAAATTTGGTTTGCCAAGTGCTGTTGCTACTTGATGAATCACTGTGTCGGCAGACAAAACTGGTGCCCCTGTACTTTCAGGCCCCAGAGCATTTACATGATCAGCAATGCTTTTAGCTACCCCAAAAATTATTAGGAACTCGTTATAGTAATGTGGCATAAGTCTCATTCAGCGTGGCAAGCCTATGTGTCTGAAAAATAACAGGTTTTCCATACATGAGCATGCAATACAGGAACTTGGACTTACTTATCCATAAAGTCATCTGCAATCTTCTTTGGAATATTATCTGCATGCCGAAGTAACCAGATAATTTCATCTCGGGCAAATGACAATGCCATGAATACAAAAAGTGCCTAGAAGGAAGAGACATATGGTTAGATTGCATTCAAGAGAGAAAATATCCTCATGACTGTAAGCACAACATGCCGGCGCAACTTGACAATACCATGCATAACTTTGAAAAAGTATGGTCTCCCTGGATTGAGAAATACTCGCCATCTGACACCTACTGGCACCTTTTCATTTTGTGATGGAACTTTTTGATAATACGTCTACAGATGTTACTTCCTCCCCTACACACAGCATCCCTTTTTTTCTCTTATCCCTATCTTTCCTTGGCACTTTTCTTTTTCCTCTCGCCTTTGTCTGTGTCAGCTTTTCTTTTGGCTCCTCCACGTGATGTCTCCGAATCCAACCCTGCACTGTTTTTTTTTGCATTTTTTCGCTTTATATGGAGATTCAACATCTCATCTCACCACTGTGCCTAAGAGTCGATAAGTGTGATAATCTTTTATGCCTTATCTCCAGTTTATGTTTTATTATCGTCCTGTAAGATTGTCATAACTGACAGTACAGTTTCTTTGTATATTGGTATACATAGTTTTGTATTCTTTTTTTTTTTTTGATCATGTAAATCTTTATTGCAAATACTATTGCAAAAGGATACACATGCAGGAAATAAGGCTTCTGGAGGAACAGTGTACCCCATAGAATACCCCCAGTTGCCATATGTGCACCAATGCAGCATTTACATTTTTTAGAAGATTTAAAAATCATAGCTGTATGCAGATTGAGATGTAAAGGTAATTTAATACCAATAACAAAATACATTTCTTTTTTTTTTGCAAAAGAATGATTTTCTTTAAAACTATGAATGAATAATATGAACAGTAAATTAGTACATAGTTGCACAATACATACCTTGGGCCCGAGCAAACCAGGCTGATCGGAGAGAACTGTAGCAAGTTCTTTTAGGGCAGATCTTAAGAATTTGCGCCTCTCTCTATGTGTTGCACCACTTGATTTAAAAAAAATAAAAAAAAAGGAAGAAGAGGTCAGGAGCTTCTACACAACACAACCACTGTTAACCTCATTAGAAAACACAATTAAATTAGTCTTTCACAGCAACAGGAACAAAATTGTTGAAGAAAAAAAAAATCATATACAATAAATTTACTTACGCATGTGATATGGCGCTTTCTTTGCATTCTCTGATGTCATTTATTCTTTTGTTGTAACTGAAAAAAAAAAAAAAAAAAGGGAGGGGAATTCATGCAGTAGAAAGCAACAAACATACAACTACCAGCTATATACTGGAATGAATATGAATCTATATTTTACACACACAAAGTATTCAGACCCCCTTCACTTTTTTCTATTTTGTTATGTTGCAGCCTGATGCAGTTTAAATTCTTTTTTTTTTTTTCCTTATTAATCTACACTCCCAGTACCCTACACTCAGTACCCCATAATGACAAAGTGAAAACAGAATTTTAGAAATGTCTGAATTTATTAAAAAGAAAAACTGAAATATCACATGTACTTAAGTATTCAGACCCTTTACTCAGTACTTTGTTGAAGCACCTTTGGCAGCAATTACAGCCCTGAGTCTTTCTGGGTATGACGCGACAAGCTTTGCACACCTGGATTGGGGGATTTCCTGCATTCTTCTTTGCAAATTCCCTCAAGCTCAGTCAGGTTGGATGGGGACCATTGGTGGACAGCCATTTTCAGGTGTATCCAGAGATGTTCAATAGGGTTCAAGTCCAGGCTCTGGCTGGGCCACTCTAGGACATTCACAGAGTTGTCCCTAAGCCAGTCCTGTGTTGTCTTGGCTGTGTGCTTAGAATCATAGTCATGTTGGAAAGTGAACCTTCAAGCCCAGCCTGAGCACTGTGGAACAGGTTTTCATTGAGGATAGCCCTGTACTTTGCACCATTTAGCTTTCCCTCCACCTTGACCAGTCTCCTAGTCCCTGCTGCTAAAAAACAGCCCCACAGCACAATGCTGCCACCACCATGCTTCACTGTTGAGATGGTATTGGGCAGGTTAGAATTAAGGCCAAACAGTTCAATCTTGGTTTCATCAGACCAGAGAATCTTGTTCCTCACAGTCAGAGTCCTTCAGGTGTTTTGCAAACTCCATGCAGGCTTTCATGTGTTTTGCACTGAGAAGAGGCTTCCGTTTAGCCACTCTGCCATAAAAGGCCAGATCGGTGCAGTGATGGTTGTCCTTCTGGAACTTTTTCCCATCTCCACACAGAATTTCTGGAGCTCAGAGTGACTACGGCTTCTCCCACACTGTAAGGGTTAAGTGCTCGTTTTCATTTATGGACGAATATAAAAAAGTTATGTTTAACCGACTCTTGCAGCCAACTGGCCCTCCACTCCAGCAGTCTAAGGTCCTTTGAGTCATCATATCCTATATAGTGTATTCCATCACTGGCACAGAGAAGGAGAGGCAGCAGGGACAAGAGTAACAGTCTGCTGGCTGCGAGGATCGAGTGAGCATAACTTTTATTATGGTCCCTAGATGAAAACGAGCACTTAACCCTTGCAGTGTGGGGATAAGCCTCATTGCAAGGGTTAAAAATAATAACGCCCGTAATTCTTTAAATTAGGTTTTCCTAATTTAATCACTTATTTAAACCAGTTAAAAAAAAAAAAGGGAGAAAAGTACAGCAACTATGCAGTAATAAAAACTATTTAAATGCGGTACTTGCTCCTCGGTTAACCTAGATTTCTCTCCTACAGGCTTGCTGCTAACTAGCCAGCCACTTCAAGCAGGGTCTTTTCTGTGGTGCCTAACAAATGAGCAGGAACATGAAGGTGGGTAAGCATGCAACATGCAGTTTCCAAATGATTGGGGAGCTACAAGTTTCAGTGCGCTGTTAGGAATTGTTGGTTGCAAAGGCACTGATGACAGATTGGCTGAATAGCTGAGCTTAACCTTCCGAGGCACATAGTCTGATCAGCAAGTACAAAAGTCACAAATTTGCCCACATTTTGTATTCTTGTCTTTAGTGAACTTAAGACTTGTGTACATGACTACTCCAAATAGTGCACTTTGTGGTTAAAACAATAAAAAAAATAAGCCCTGCAGGGTATAGTTGGTGTTAAGTACATTACTAGGTCAGCAGCACTAAGGACACAGCAGGAGGATACTCAACTATATACACTTGCACAGTAGAATGATAGGAGCGTCTCTATCTGTAAAGTTCACATCTGCTCTGCCATGAAAATAAAATTATTATCTGGCACAGAACTATTGCTGCATAATGAATTAGCGATTCAGTGTCCTACATGTAGCAAGTCTTGTCAACCTAACAATGAGGGAAAGAGAAGAGTGTGCAGCGCCTCTGCCTGATTTGATATTATTCTAGCTAGGGGTGAGGACTAGTCCGGGGAACCAAACGTGATTGATTAGCCACAAACTGTGTACATCTACTTTTGCGAGTACCAATTATCTTTACAAACCCAGATATTACCTTGTAAAGTAGCAGTGAGATCATCCTTGTTCAGACAGCAAAGCTGTGGGAGGAACCATCCAGAACAGGCTGCCTACCGGAAACTACAGGGGGTGGATACAAGACCAGTCCCCCTGTGCAAGGAGAGAGCAGCAGTGACTGGTCTTTGTTACAGGAAGCTCCTGTACAGAGGGAACATTTTATGCTGGACTACGGCACAGGTGTGGAAAAAAAAAAAAAAAACACACAAAGTGCACCAAGATCCAAGTATGGATACACATGGCTCTTGTATTTAGACAATATTTACCTATGCCAAATAAAATAAACTTTGAGAATAGAATGTTCTTTGCAGTCCCCCAATCCCTAATAAAGTACATACCCAGGGCAAATGACAATCCACAAAGTAACCACAATACTTGTAGCCAACTCTAAAACTTAAGTTGGTCATTCACTTCAGGGGTTAGTCACTAAAGAGCCGAAGGATCCAGCCGTAGCTTCGGCTGATCCTTCGGCTCTTTCAGCCGCCTCTGAACCAAAGGCTCGGCGAGGTAAGTAAGAAGAAACCTGACCAGCTCGAGACGCTGGCTCGAGTATAAGCCGAGGGGGGCATTTTTCAGCACAAAAAATGGGCTGAAAAACTCGGCTTATACTCGAGTATATACGGTACATAGAAAGAGGAACAGTGTGGTGCTAAAATCACCCTAATACATACCCAGTTTCTGGCAAGAAAAATAAATAGTTTGCTGAACAACACTTACTGTAATTGGAACAACAAAAAATAAACACCACACACAACAAAATCAGATCACGTCCCTCTGACACAGGAATCTCCATTAGCTCAGAGAAGAATTAACAGCAGCGTTTTCTGCAAGATGGTGGGTTTTTGATACAGCTACAGGGACGACGGATTTACAGGTACAAATGCACGCACAATTTTCCCCCTAGTTATTTTATAGAAATTGCATGCAAAAAAAAGGAAAGTAAAGCTGATTGTCTACATATCAATAGGGTAAACAAAATCATTAGCGCTTCCAATTACAAACATCAAGTCTCAGTGTACCAACAGTGAAGCTATTTTGTTAGTGACATACCCTCTAATGTTGACAAAGAGGTCTTCCGCTGCCTTGTGGATATGAAAAACTTCATCTCTGTAAAGGCAAAGGCAGGAACTGCTCTGAAGGGCAAGTTTCCAAAGATTCAATGCAGTGGCATCGGTGTTCAGTATTCCATGACAAAGTATAAACCCAACTAAAAGAGAGAAAAAAAGATAAATACCAATATACAGAGAATATCATGCAGTCTTTTTGTTGCCACATATCACTAAAGATCATCATGCAAGCTGTGAATATTCTACTAACAGGAATCTTTTCATAAGAACACCACAGGATGTTTCAAAACAAAAATCTTTGGTCTTAACAGGAGTTTGTTCATGCCATTTGTGTCTTGACAGTTTTATTCTTTCAAGTTTCATTTCCAATTTTCAGGTTTAGACTGAACCCCTTAAAAGCGGATTTACCATTTCAAAGCCACTGGAGACCGCAACTTTGAATGCCCATCATATTTTATATACAAAATGCCATCTTAAAGCAGAAGTTAGACCAACACTTTCCTGCCCTCACCAAATCATTAGTGGTCTTTCATTCTGCTATTAAGTTGCACCACAAGTTAAAAGAAATTTAAGTGAACCCAAAGTCCGAAGGTGAAGATGTTACAGTGAATATCTAGAAATAGTCACCGCACCCAAGTAGTACTCTGAAAAAATAGGATTTTTGTACTCACCGTAAAATCCTTTTCTCTCCGTTCATTGAAGGACACAGGGCAACAGATCGTAGATCCTGAATCCCGCGACAGTGTCCAGAACCAAACCCAGATACAGGCGTGGTGAGGGCACCAGGCAAGACTTTCTCAGGTTCAGAAGCCACCCGAACTCCTCCAAGGACCGCACCGTGACCCCCAGAGCTGTCATCATTCAGGCGGAACGTCTACTCTTATGCGTTCCAAACTGCACGTGCGGTAGCGCGGAAGTGCTGGCAACGTCTTCAATTTTTAGAGTCTCCCTAACAGCGCGGACTAGCGCAGAAACCGTCTCACATTCCTGAACCAGGAGCGTAGACGTGGCCTCATGCTCACTGGCCGAATCAGGCTGCGAGGAATCACCAGGATCAGGACGCGGCGATGTGGTGGGAAGTTCCCCTTCCTCCTCCGACTCCCCCGACAGGGCAGGGGACAGGACTGGCAAAGCCCGTTTCCTAGGCGGACGCCGCGTCAAGGCGCGCTCAATGCGCGTCACAAAACCATCCATGGCAGAGGAAAACACCTCCAAGGACAGCGCGGTACCTGCGGTACCGACCACACCCTGAGGAACCCGAGGGATGCACCGGAGACTGGCAAAGGAGCGCAGGCGTACAGGCCGCACAAAGAGGAGACCTAGAGGGGTCCGCCGGGCGAAGCCCACAGCCCACACACGGCAATGCAGAGGAGTCATCCCTGTGATCCATGGCCCACACAAAACCCACTCCCCAGAACGGAGACCACCACAGCAAGGGAAGAAAGAGAGACCCCGCAGTTTCCTAAATTCCTCCTGAAAAATAGCAGTTGACTTTCTGTGCCTATGCAATCCTCCAGAGTCCCATGGCTGTATATCTGCAGTTCCTGATCATCTAAAGCCTTGGTTCTCAACTGGTGGGTCGTGACCCAAAAGTGGGTCGCGACCCAGTGTTCGGTGGGTCACCGCATGCCTTCCACTTTTGTAGGTGAGAGGCTCCTCAGCCTCCCCCTACTGCAGCACTGTCAGTTCTCGTGCCAAGCAGCCATTCAAAATATGCTGCCCGGTGCCAAGTTTCATCTTGAGGTGGGCTGAGGGTTATGGCCGCGAGGGAGCTCCATCCATATGTGCATTGCTTACAGCGCCCTCACGTGTCTTATAGAGGTGCCTGGACCGGAGTGACGTCACATTCTGGTTCTCTGCACCTCTACAGGGCACACAAGGGAGCTGTACAAGCAATGCACATGTGGAAGGAGCTCTGCTACAGCACAGCAGTCAACACTGGACCCCAGGCTGAATATCCACTCCAATTCTCGTGCATTCCATTGCAGTGCGACTTGGGTCGCGACTGAATGGCCAAGGACAAATGCGGGTCCTGAGGTTACACAGGTTGAGAACCACTGATCTAAAGCACTCACCTGACAGTCCTACAAGGTTTGGAATGTGATCTGATGGTCACTACTGTGCTGCTCCCTGTTGCTGTTGGAGAAAAGGATCCATCTATGGACCTGCAGACAAGTATCTAGCTGTATACGCTTTTTTTTTTTTTCTTTTGGTGGATCTGTGTTTTCTCAAACTCCTCTCCCACTTCTTGTTTCCTCCATCAGTCATTGAACCCTATCCATCAGGGAGCAGCTCTGCCATCAGGAAGCAAAGCCCATGTCTCTAAAACCAAGAGTGCTGCCTCCACTTAGACACACAGTATAGTAGAAGGCATGACAAGCCAGAAATGGGAAATAAATCAGCTGAAGGGAGGCTGCTGGTGATTAGTCCCCCAATCTGCTTGCTTTTATTGGACACAGCTTTCACTGTTCAACTCCCATTTCAAAATAATTTAGGACTGATTCAGTCAAACAAAGCAATGCAAAATTCAAGAAAAATACACTACAAAAAAATATAGTTCCGTTTCATATGAAAAAAACAGGAAATGTATCGTCTCACCTCTTGCTAAATTTTAGAGGACGTTTCCACTAGGCAAAATAAGGACAAAAAACAACCCTCGAGTCAACAAGTCTCGGATAATTAATAGAATATAATAAAGTTGTCATATCCTTCTTATGTGCAAAGTCAGTATTGGCTACACAAGACAAATAGGAATTTTGTACTTAATGCAAAATCCTTTCCTTTAAATCAATTGAGGGACACAGGTAGAAGTCATTAACTTACAACACTTTGACCTTAACCTTGGACACTGACAAAAAAAAACACAACTGTAGATTCCCTTAGAATCTGATGTTTGTCCTGTGAAGGAACACTCTAGCCTGACCCATGTTGAAGATTAGACCCAGGTATTCCAAACGATAGGTTAATTCTGCCTATCTGCAGAGCCAATACTCAGGACAGCACCTTGATGAATATTGAGGTGCAGATGAGAGGGGGAAGGGCACGCCCATAAACTGTTATTGCGGGGCCTCACCACAAAGCGTAGGGATTACAAATGCACTGCAAAGATGGAGACATGTTTTTAAGTGCCCATAAGAAACAGGAAAAAAAAAAGTATCTCATATTGGCGCTGTGCAGTATACGTTAGGCCAAGAATGAGTAACAAAGTCTTCCTTAAGACTAGGGATGCACCGATACCACTTTTTTAAGGCCGAGTACGAGTACCGATACTTTTTTTTCAAGTACTCGTCGATACCAATTACCGATACTTTTTCTTAAAGGGACAGGTCACATTTTTTCTAAAGCAATACAAAATCATGATTTTAGGTCAGTTTCTTAATATTATGAAGAACATGAACACACTGTAGTGTGGAACAGCTATATCCAATTCTGCATACCTGGCTTTATATTATAAGAACTTTATAATATAAAGCCAGGTATGCAGAATTGGATACAGCTGTTCCACTCTATACAATAATACACTGTTCTGGAGTCTGGACATGTGCTCATCTATTTTTTAAAAAGGTTTTCAAATTCTGTAAAGTGGGGGGGAGCGGGGAAAGAGAGAGGACATGGTCAGATCCACAGCGGAAATTGATTATTTTGCATAAAATTCTTACCAAACCAATACTAATCTCCATAGAGAACTATTAGGAAAAGCAGGTGCAAAGGGAAAGTCTCTGAATCCTTGGGAGTTTTGAATGACCTAAAACTGGAGACAGCACTAGTAGAAGCAAAAGGCTTATCCTCTAGCTTCAAAGTGGGGCACACTGCATCAACAGGAGCCAAATCATCTCCTTATGAAGTAGGTTACAATTTCTCAGTGGTAAGTTTATCAATCTCCGCGGCTGGTTGCTTAGAAGCAGCCAACGATGCCAAAGCACACTTGTGGTCTCTAGACAAAGACTACCAGCCTTCTCAATAAGTGATTCTTCAGAACCTGGTCTAGCACTGAGGCAATGGCTCTAGACCTGGAAAGCGCTCTGCAGCTAACAATTACAACAACAGAGTGTGGAAAGCTCCTCAATGTGGAACCCAGTGGATGATGGCAACCTTCAGGCTACTCCGTCCAGTCTATCCGGGTCTGGACGCTGTACTCCAAAAGCCAGCATCAAGACAAGTGTGCCTGACAGCAGCAACTGGAGAGACAAACTGCAGGAACAATGTAGAGAACAGTCTTCATTTAAGAAAAGAAAATAAAGTGCTAGCAAAATAATAGGTTAGTCTTTCAACAGAGCAGAGCTGAAGAAAAGACTAGCAAGAAATTGCTGCCCAGAGGCGGCAGTAGAACCTGAAGGTTAAAGACTTTCTGTATCCCTCAAAGGACGAGGACAAACGCATTGACAAAAAAAACATTATAACTTTGAAACTGAAAGGGCTTTTGTACCAACTGAGTTTCCTTTCACTTGGAAAAAAGTCAAGTCAACCCCTCATGATGGTATTCATAGGAGCCATTCCTGATGATAGATGACCTGACGACAGGTGGACACTGTCAGACTGAATCCAAAAAAACTTGCAATCAGTGCTGTAAACAGATGCCCACCAGTACAGTTTGCCATGGTGGGTTTAACTGACCGCAATCTCACTGAAAACCTGTACATTCAAGCTATATAGTCACTTAGTGGGCCTTATCCCCAATAGCATCAGAAAAACAATGGCTGTGGACCGCTTGAGCAGCTGTGGCAACTCTTCATTCATCATCAGGATTAAATTCAAATAAAATCCAGAATCTGATTTTGCTTTCACAGCAGTTAAAGGACTCGGATTTAGGGCTCACTGAATAAACAGTCAGTAGGTCTTATAGCCCAAGCATTCCCTAGCTAACACTAGTGGAATATTCACAGAAGCCAGCACAGCAAATTGCACACACAGCTAAATATTTTATGGATCAATGGTCATGAAGCAATGACTTCCCAGCTGCACAGATACTGCCACACAAAACAGGTTATTGCTATTGAATCCAGGATATCAGATATAATCTAATAAAAGAGAAAAAATAAACTTACAAATGATCCATTTTTCCATTGCATCCAGTGAAAGGTATTCACACGGCATCTGTAAATAAATAAAATCAGTATCTATGCTATAGCATATATTTGCAGTTCACGCACTCAGCATTTCAAGTTCTTTATTGATCTATACCATGTTTTAACTGTGAAGCACAATTACTATTTCCCATTCTGGCAAGGGTTTTATATTAAAAAGTAAGCTTTTTGAAACATACACCTTAAAGGAGAACTGCAAGGTTTTTTTGGTAATTTTTTTTTTTTATTACAGAGCGCTGCTACAACAGTCTGTTGCTAGAAATAATAAAGCCCAAATTGCCTTGTAGGACACTGTAAAAGGAAACCCACGATAAGAGAAATATGGAAACTGCCATTGCTGACCTTCTGAAAATATTGATATCTTCTAGCTGCAAGGGGTCATTGGAAATACTAAAATGCAATGTTTCAATCATTTCTGATCAAAACAAATATTTTTAAATGCATTTAAAATGTATTTTATGTATTTATTTTTTTACTATAGTAAACTATTCATTTGAAAGGAAGCCAGTCATGCTGACCTCCTAAAAAAATGCCAGCTGCCATGTTAACTTCAAAACTTTAAATCTATGACACAGAATAAAGTATTCAAAACTAGAACTGGTCATCTGCATACTTGTTCCAAGTCAGTCACTCAATATCACCAGGATATGCAACATGACTGCCTGAAAATCAGCATTTTCAGAGGGAGATCGGCCTAAACACACAATGAGGGGCATTTTTTTTCAATACTGGAGCAGTTGTCCATGGCAACCAATCAGCACCCACCTTTCAATTTCAAACTGAAACTAAACTGAAAAGAGAAGCTGCTTGGTTGCCATAGGCAACTGCTCCAGATTCTTCTGCTCCAGTTTTGATAAATTCCTCCAACAAGTTTTGTCTCATGAGAAAAGCATGTCTTCCATCTAAACTGACAACAACATCAATGCAATACAATTTCAGAAAAATGGTGGTGTGTGAGAAAAAGTACTTATTCCGTAGTGGCTTCCACACCACTAACAGCATTGTACATATGGGTGAGATTAAAGAATTAGGATCTAGGTGTAATCTTAAATGTCACTGCGGGCCACCTCTGCATTAGAGTAAGAATTCACTTAGTGCAATGTGTGTAATGGCTAGTTGGGGGACAAAGAACTCCAGCAAGGACACTGAAAGGTCACATTTCCCTTTATATACACCTCACTTTGTGACGTCCGTGTCAGTTCAATTTTCAGATGCAACTGTTAAAGTTACAGCCACATGCTATTGCAAAGGATAATATAAAACTTTAATAGGCCTACAATCCTACCGTATCTGACTGAGCAGGGTTCAGCATGGTACTTGGTGCACTGATGAGGCTGAGGAGCTGGGCATTCCTCCACTGCTCTGCTGAAAGATTTCTTCTGGGATAAACCATCTGAAGTGAAACTAGGGCATCTGACAAAGACTAAAAAGGAGAGTAAAGCAAATTGTAGTTAATAATCTCAGAATCAGATAAGAAAACACTGAAAAATTCATACAGCAATGAGAGGGGAGAGGAATAAATACTTTCCACTGCAACAGTGATGTTGTCTTTTCAGAGCGGTTAAATAATGTACAAAGCTGCAGTGTTGCCTAACTGCTCGAAAATATTTATATCCTTCAATAATTTGGGCTATTTAATGGGAGGGAACACATTACTGGGAAAAAAGGATCAAGTTTGTCTGGTGAAAGTAGGGATTCGGTGCCAATGCAGAGTATTTGGGAGAGTACTTGTACTCCCCCAAATGCTCCGATGCCTAGCCCGATACTTGAGCTTCCGGTATCAGGAAGCTGTCTCCATGCTATGCTTGTCACTTATGACAAGGGTAACATGGAGCCGGATTCCCGGCAAATCAGGAAGCTGGGCAGCATGTCATTACACACCCCCCGGCTGCCCGGCCAGAAAGACGGCTTCATGCTCCCTCACCACCTGGAGCCGGCTTCCTGGCCAATCAGGAAGCCGGGCGCTGTCTAAGGATGTGTTGCCCGGCTTCCTGATTGGCCAGCTTCTCGGCCAGAAAGCCGTCTCCATTCTCCCTCGTCAGCTGCTAATCGGAAAGCCAGGTTGCGAGTCATTACTCACCGCCTACACACACGAGTCATTAATCGCCGCCTGGCTTCCTTAATGGGACTTCCGGTATTGGTATGTACCAAAAAAAAAAAAAAATGTCGGTACTCGATAGCGGAAAAAACAGTATCAGTGCATCCCTAGATGAAAAGGATGCATAAAAACAATGGCAACCACCTCCTAGTGATGAACACCGCTCAAAGAAAACCCTCACAATCTTCAGAACTGAAATCACCAAAAAGCCAGGTTCAGGGAACTCACAGGCCAGCAGCTGCCATGAAACTACAAGGCACAGTCGGCTTTGTATGGAAAGAGTAACTATTGCTTGCATCTCCCCAGCAGTTACTGGAGCACAGAATAGACCAGACTGCTTTAAATGGAACATGTCATTTACAAAAAAAGTCAATGCTAAAGACAAAAAGAACAAAAAACCCATATTAAAAATGCAATTGCAGAATGAGCATAACCTTAAAGGAAATATATACAGAGGGGAATTGATCAAACTGGAGCAGACAAAATCTGGAGCAGCAGTGCACAGCAACCCATCAGCTTCTCTCTTTCATTTTCAACTCTTGTGAACAAAGAGAGAAGCTAATTGGTTGCCATAGGCAAATGCTCCAGATTTCTCTGCTCCAGTTTTGATGAATTCCCCCCCACCATGGTTACTTGTTTTATTACTTTATTATAGTGATGGATGAAGAAATATTTTTAAATCTTGTATTCTTTTTGATATAAAATATCACATACTAATATTTTGTTTAGAGGCAGAGGGGGAATTTTAGACTCTTTCCACAAGTTTTCCAGTTTCCTTATCTCCTACAGAAAAATCCTGTTTACAGCTCTCAAAAGCTCAAGCTGAAATATACATTTGCTTGCGAATGAGTCACGGCATTAACTGATCCATTATCAGTAGACTTCCCTCTTTATGAGAGGTAGGCTGCCTGGAAAAGGAGATTACAGCTGTGCTGTTTCTTTAGCTCAGGGGTCTCAAACTCAATTTAGTTGGGGGCCACTGGACACATTTTTTAGTCGCGTGAGGGCCGCTACTATATACGGTACCAATGTTAATGTCTGCATATGTTACAAGCAACTGCCACCCATTCAAATTAATGATCGTGTGACAGGTGCTGCATGTACACGCCTACACAACGCATGTAATCATATGTGAAAGGATTACATGCAGTTAGGAATCTGTCACTATCAGTGGTTACACAATTGTTTATCCAGGGATAGTGATTGTTTTTGTAACTGCATGTAATCATATAACATACCATTACATGCGGTGTGCAGGCGTGTACTCGTCGTTCCCGGGTGATCTAGTGGTGATTAGTAAGGTCTGCACTAGACCTTACTAATGATCCATCATTCGGCCGGAGCTCAGAACTGTCAGAGCTCCGGCTGGAGCTGACAGGAGCAGCTCTGCATCCGTCGGAGATGCAGACCGTGTAGCTGCTCCCGAAAGTCGGGCATGCGGCCCGTGAGCCCGACTTGTCAGCTGGCCACTTAGTACCAGCTTGCGGGCCAGAGTTGGCCCATACTTTGAGACCGCTGTTTTAGCTAAACCACATTGCAAAACAAGAGTACATGAGTACATGAGTACATGAGTACATGAGTACATGAGTACATGAGTACATGAGTACATACATACTAAAAAAGGCAAAAAAAAATTCAAATAAATGTAACCCAAAACTATTGTAGGTTGCCTTTAACACAGTTAATGAAAACCAACTTCTGATAAATCCCTAAATCATAAAGCCAAAACGCCTGAAACAGCCGATTGCAAGTTGGATAAAAGACTATATTTAGGTGCAACACCCCCTCCCCTGCTGCAACTGAGCGATGCTATTAACAGAACTGCAATTTTCTTATTATAGCTTCTACTGCAGCTCCCTAGAATTAGGAAAAAGGCTCCATCTTTATAGCCTTTTGCCCTGTCACTGTCTCTCCTTTAGACTTCTGGATAAAAAGTGTTTACTACCATATTTATACTTCAGAGATAGAAAGCATCATCCATGTTAATACAAAAACTGCGACTTTACCTTACTATGGGGTACAAATTCCTCCATCATCTTTTTTAAAGGATTTTCATAGTCTACAATCATCTGTCCAAGCCGAGGATACTCCCGATCACTGGTAATGAGGAAGCGTAACTGAAGGTCACAATTGATGGCTTCATTATAAGTCAGCCTATCCAACATCAGTAACTTATCTATAGAGTTTTTTCCATGAGACAAGTTTGACAGCAGCCAGTTTTGGATCATATACAACAGGACAGACTATACACGTTTGACTAGCCTCAGGAGGTCCCCTTTTAGCTTATCGCATAAAAAAAAAACAAAAAAAAAACCTTTAAACTTTGCAGGACAACTGCACCTTTGTTTTAAAAAACAAAAATATAATGAACCTAGTATACATACTAAATTCAAATATAAATGCTATACCTTTTTCCATAAAGAGTAGGATTTTACCATGGTCTGTGTACGCCAACGCGGTTGCTAAAATTAACCAAAAAGGTGGCTGCTTACATCAACTGACCTTGACATGACATGACATGACAGGGAGTCATGTCTGTGGCTGTGAGAATCCTGCAAAGCCTCATGGGATTCGTAGTTCCACCACAGCTGGAGGGCCGCAGTTTGGCCATCCCTGCTGTAGAGGAACAAGTACACAGGAAGCACTAACCTACTGTACGCTATAAATGGCTCAGCTGTAAATACACCTGAAGCACTGAATGCCACACTTCTGCCCTCTTCCCCGTTGTTAGTCCCGTCCATGTATTAGCCAACTGGCTCACATGCTGAGGAGACTTTGAGAACGCTCACGTTTACAATTGCGCCACTATAGCTAAAAAGGCTAATACAACCATCTTTGCAATTACACCCTTGGGTATAGCCGACAATACCCAAGCAAGCAATATTTAGTTCATGGTCAAGTTTCAAACAAAATCACAACTTCCAGTTTGCCCCACAACTTGTTAGCTGATTGGAGGAGTTTCCTCAAGTGCACGGAATGCTGTGACTTGTACAGCATAGGAGAGTATTTCCTGTGTTCTTGTTCCTCCACAGGAGTTAGGGTGGTCAGTTAGTGATGATGCAAGTGGCCATTTTGGTAGAAACAGAGCTAAGTTAGGCAGACTACAGCAAAATCTTAGTTCAGGTAAAAAAAATAGGATTTTGGTACTCACCGTAAAATCCTTTTCTCTCCGTTCATTGAAGGACACAGGGAACAGATCGGAGATCATGTACTGTAGGGTAATATCGCCACCTGCAGGAGAAGGACGCTAGGCACAAAAAAACTAAAGACCAATTACAGCCTAGGGGCGGCCCCTGCCGGTGGCCAAACCCCCCTAGCCTGTCGCCCGGACAACACTTGCTAGAAGAATCCTTCTGAAAAAATCAGGAAGAAGCAGGCAAGAATACCGAGAAAAAAATATTAGCTCCTTACTCCTGACGCTAGGCAAAAAACTGGAGACTTGTCAGCAGGTGGGGGGTTTGGCCACCGGCAGGGGCCGCCCCTAAGCTGTAATTGGTCTTTAGTTTTTTTGTGCCTAGCGTCCTTCTCCTGCAGGTGGCGATATTACCCTACAATACATGATCTCCGATCTGTTCCCTGTGTCCTTCAATGAACGGGAGAGAAACGTAAAGCATTTATAATACTGAGTTACCAAGTGTGCTAGGCTCATTATAATATTGATTTTTAAAGCAGTGGTGCACTTGTCTTTTGAAGGGTAAGTTCACCCAAAATTGATGCTTCCAAGGCCATGCTGAGAGAACTTCTGCATCCCTCCTCCAATAGAAACTCATTTCTCCAGCTGCACAGGAGGAACTTCAAGGTACATGCTACAGTCTCTATATTTTAAAATCAGTGAAATTACCAATCAAGTGAATTAATCCCCCTATGTCTCTGCTAAAGAGATTAAACTCCTCTAAGACTTTGCGACAGTGGTCAACAGGACAATTATTATAATAAGAAATGTAAAATGTCAGTTGATACCAGAACAAGAATAGGACACATTTTCCAATGTTAACACCTGAAATGTCTAAGAGGATTTCGTTCAGTTTGTAGAGTTTTGTTTTTTCTTCACTTCCTGCTGTGTCTTCAGGACAGGAAGTGAAGGACAAGCTCCAACATTTAAAACACAGATGGCAAAAAATTGATTTTCTACTCGATTCAGGATGAAAAATAAAAGTTTTGGCTTTCGATATACTGTAAAATACAGGTCAAAGATGTGTGAAAAAGAAAAGTACACACAGGGTTAATCAGTAAAGGGGTGAAGAGTTTGGAGAAGGCATGGGAAGTGAACAGTCTAGGACAACATAGCTGAACTGGCAAGTGAGCTGAATTGGAGAATTTTTCCAATCAGCTATGTTGTCCTAGATTGTTCACTTCTCTCGTCTTCTCCAAACTCTTCACCCTTTTGTGAATAACCCTGACAGTCTTTGAATTCTATGGTTTTAAGTATAAAGACTTAATACTAATCTGGTCTAAGTACACCCTTACTGCTGCCATAGGAATTAAGGCCAAGTAGCAGCCGGGTGCTGCTAATCAAATGCCCTTGTTGAACTGATCATCACTAAGTGTGACCACCACTATAAAAGGTGTATGTTAACACAATGCCAAGGAGGCGAGACATCAGCAATGATCTTAGAGAAGTAATTTCACTGTCCATCAATCTGGGAAAGGTTAGAAGGCCATTTCCAAATTTAGGGTTCATCATTCTACAGCGAGGAAGATCACAAGTGGAAAACATTCAAGACAGTTGCCAATCCTTCTAGGACTGGACATCCAACAAATTCAACCCAAGATCAGACTGTACAAGGCTCAAAGAAACTGCAAAATTCCAAGCGCTACATCTCAGATTCTACAGGCCTCAGCATGTTAAATGTTAACGTTCATGACCGTACCATTAGAAAAAGACTGAAGTCTTTGGAAGAGTTGCTGGGAGAAAGCCTCTACTACTTAAAACGAACATGGCAGTACCGCTTGCATCTGAACAAACCACAAGACTTCTGGAACAATATCCTTTGAAAAGATTAGACTAAAGTGGAGATGTTTGGCCATATTGTACAGTCCCACATTTGGTGAAAACCAAACAAATCATATCAGCACAAACACCTCATACCAACTGTCAAGCATGGTGGTGGAGGGGTGATGATATGGGTTTGCTTTGCAGCCACAGGATCTGGGCACATTGCAGTCAGAGTCGACCATGAACTTCTCTCACTTTTATTTAGCTCATTTGTACTGAAGTTAAAGTACATCACAGGAGCAAGCTTGGAGCAGTAGCTACTTTACAACACGCACAGGGGGAATAAAACTAGCCACACTCCCCAAGTACAGTGTCAGCACCGATTCAGAGATGATTTAAAAGGATCTACAACCAAGTGATACATAAATAAGCTAGATTTTTGTTAAAGGAGAACTATGGGGTCAGTGTTTTTCCCCATAGTTCTCCTTGGGGTAACGGGAGGACACAAACTAGCGTCCTCCCGTTACCCTAAGTTCAGTATACCGCGAGCTACAGCTCGCGGTATACTGAGACGCTGCACCTGGAGCGGATCCCGACTTAGATGACGGGATCCGCCCAGCTGCGTGAGTGACAGCTGGCTCTGCCTATCTAGAGGCAGAGCCAGCTGTACCCGCCCCCTCCCCCGTCCGTTCCGCCAGTCAGCGCTGGCAGATCGGAGCGGGGAGAGGGGAATCCAGCCCCTCCCCCTGTCATGGCAGAGAGCCGTGACAGGATCGAGAGGTGAGGGAACCCGGTATGTGTTCTCTCACCTCCCGATCTACTGAGCCGACCTGTGACAGTCTCATTGTCACAGGTCGGCTTAGAACTATGAGGTGAGTGGAAATCACTCATGTCATAGTTCTCCTTTAATAGTTAAGGTACTTGAATGCATTTTTAAGATTTAACTGAGTTTGTCACTTTAAGAGAGCTGTGCATAAAAAAATGCCCGCAAACCTCAAAAGCAACCTCGTGTGGACCAAAATTCCTCCACAATGATGTGAGAGACTGATAAATTCATACAGAAAACTTCAAGTGATTGCTGCTAAAGGTGGTTCTACAAGCTAATTAATGTTAAGGTGTACTTAGTTTTCACACATGGTTTCTCCATTTTGGCTTTATGTTTGTAAAAGAAATGGCACGGTGTAATATGTAATGCGTTGTTGTTGATCTGAGGTTGCATTTACCCAATTCTAAGACCTGCTAGGGACCATGATTTTTATTATGATACTTAACCAAACAATTCAAAAGGGGGTGTAATTTCTTTTTCACACAACCGTACAAAAAGTAATAAACCCCCAAGACTCAGTACATTTTGTACAGGCAGAAAAATTAGTATTCACAGAATAAAATTACATTTTAGATTTATTGAAGTACATACCTGGCACCATGAGTCATTTCATGAGAGTAGTTGTATAGTCCTATAATTGCTTTCCGTTCTTCGATGCGAGAAAGCATGATCATGAGTGTAGTGTAGGTTACTATCAGGTCTAAGTAGTTCTTGGTTAAATCGAAATTGACAGTCTGCAGAATTAACACAACTGTTAACCTTTAGCACAAAACAAAAAAATATTTTACACGCTTGAAAGTAAGTATTCGCTGGTGTTAAAAGGAGAACTATGGGGTTAAGACTTTTCCCCATAGTTCTCCTTAGGGTAACGGGAGGACACAAACTAGCGTCCTCCCGTCACCCTAGGCTCAGTATACCGCGTGCTGCTGCTCGCGGTATACTGACGCCGCAGCTGAAGCGGATCCCGACAATTGTGCCGGGATCCGCCCAGCTGCGTGACTGACAGCTGGCTCTGCCTATCTAGAGCTTGTTCCAGGCCAATGAATGAAAAAATGACTAACCAGACACAAGCCAGGGTTCTTAGACGGTCAGCCCCTACATTTCTCACAGGCCAGGTTTCCTATAAACACAAGCGACGAGAGTACAAGCTGCCATTCCCACAGGAGGAAGAAGCCACACTGTATTTCAGGTGTAGTTAGTGATAGCCCAATGCTGCATTGTAGGAACACACTAAAGAACAGTTCTACCAAAAACAGTATTTCAAAAACACTTTAGTTTCCCTTAAACTCACATGCATGTCACAAAGGACACCCAACTCTCACATTCTTTATAGGTCACTTCCATCCTAAAGTAACCTGGGGAGGTACACCTCCTTACTGAGCAATCTATGGGGGGATAACCTAGCTGACTAACAAAGGCAAAGAAGACAGCAGGGTCAAGCTGTGGCTACATAGGTGAAAATGAGTTTACATGGGTTTCACGGTGTTCTAAGGTAAGCTAAACCTGCCAATTAGGCACCTGTTTGTTTTTTGGAAGATAGTGGCTACATAAAACATTTTGAAAACGGTAAAGTCAAACTTTAATTGTAACTTTTTATGCACAGTAGCGACACATGCATAAGTGTAATCAAATGTTTATACCTATGCTAGATCTTGCTGGATCTATGCAAGATCCAGCATGAAAAACATATGCAATGGCATGTGTGTAAAGCGTTTAGAAGGGAACACTCAAAAACTCACTCTAGTGGCTAGTATGTTAATTTATTCTAGCCCCTAAAATGAATTTATGCATGTTTGCCCAAAAATTAATGTGTTCACGTAATCCCCACCAGTACACTTCTCTCCTAATACAGGGTTGGGTGGCTTTTTTTTTTTTTTACATCCCTGAATAATGCATTAGATGAAGAATCTAAATGTCACAATATGCATGGACAACTTGGCTATTATAGAGCTGCATTCAGAGGCCTAAACAAATGCTGTATGGATCTAAAAGCAGCATTTTGTTCCGGGATTGCATGTGCGAGAGGTTTTACATGTCACTGTAGCAAATACTACAAAATTAATATTAAAAAAAAATAAAATAGGTCAGTCTTACAATTTGAGCAGTGTTGCTCTATCATACTTTCCTAGCTAAATTATTTACCATTACACAGTTACTAACCATGTTGGACACACAAATTAAAATATGCAGTTTAATATGAATATTTTTCCAATGATAATATACATCAAAAATAAGCATTTCAGCTTTTTCAAAAAGAGAAGCAATGTTTTGTCTATATATACTTACAATATCAAAGAAAACTTGACAAACATCAATAGTGTTAAGCAGCTCACATACATGATCCTGCAAATAGAACACACACATAAATTCATCCCTGAATAATGCACTAGATGAAGAATCTAAATGTCACAATATGCATGGACAACTTGGCTATTATAGAGCTGCATTCAGAGGCCTAAACAAATGCTGTATGGATCTAAAAGCAGCATTTTGTTCCGGGATTGCATGTGCGAGAGGTTTTACATGTCACTGTAGCAAATACTACAAAATTAATATTAAAAAAAAATAAAATAGGTCAGTCTTACAATTTGAGCAGTGTTGCTCTATCATACTTTCCTAGCTAAATTATTTACCATTACACAGTTACTAACCATGTTGGACACACAAATTAAAATATGCAGTTTAATATGAATATTTTTCCAATGATAATATACATCAAAAATAAGCATTTCAGCTTTTTCAAAAAGAGAAGCAATGTTTTGTCTATATATACTTACAATATCAAAGAAAACTTGACAAACATCAATAGTGTTAAGCAGCTCACATACATGATCCTGCAAATAGAACACACACATAAATAAAATCAATAGCTAGAAATATAACCCATTCAGTGTTAAAAGGGAAAGCCACCCTGCAGTACACAAAGGCCTCCAAGTCAGAGACAAACAAAAGCTTCTCAGCACAACTCTATGTTCAAACTGCACTTATTGAATTGATTGGCAAACAGTATTTTGTTTCTGAATAGTGCTGACACAGTAATAAAAGCCTTTCAGAGATTTGGACAAGCTATATACATAATTACTGTAACCAATTATGTAGTGCAAGTTTGACATTTAATGAACGTGAAGATAGGTCACCCATACTCCAGAAAGGAAAGAAAATACTGTTTATTGGAAATAACGTCACATAGGTTAAAATTGCTAACATTTTTGGGGCTGCGTAGGGTCCTTACCGGTTTTGCCTTGAAGAAGGGACCCTGCAAAGCACCCGAAACAGTCATATCGGAGGTTCTGCATTGCGCCATCCATAGCAATTACTTCGAGCACCTATTTATCTACGCTGGTCACAACGCTGTATGGTGTGCATCAGGCACTTAATTTACTGACATTTGATGGATCCTGTGACTGCTTCCACTGGCAATCTAAAATATCATGGGCACAAGGAGGCAGTGAAACCATGATTCCCCCAAATAGAACATGGGATGTTGTTTTAGCCTCTTCTGTGTAGTCAAAGAAGGGAATCCTCAAATTAAAATCCCCATTTCCCTGCTGCTGATAGGCACACAGAAGATGCAACCTTATTCAGATGGAATGGTGCTTCTATGACCACTGTTCTACTCTATATGACTAAAAAGGTGTTACAGACACCTGACCATAACACCTGTGTGAGCGCATTCCAAAATCATGAATATATAAAGTTTGCAAAACTTTTGTAGCTTTAAACCCCTTCACTCTTCTGGAAAGCTTTCCACAAAAGGTTACAGTCAGGTACTAATGTTGGACAAGAACACCTGGCTTATGCAAGGTCGAGTATCACTGTAGAAAACTCGAGTTCCTCTACAATAAACTCATCAAACTATGCCTTTATGGAGCTGGCTTTGCGTATAAGGACACTGTCCGGCTGAAACAGAAAGGGGCATTCCCCAAACTGATGCCAAAAGGTTGGAAGCGTAGTCGCCTAAAATGTATTTGTACTGTATGCCATAGTATCAACAGCACTCTTTACTGGAAACACCTGAACTGAATTTGGAGGGGTGTCCACATACATCCATAGGAAGTTGCTGCTTGTAAGAAGGCAGAATTTTATCAGCCTAAAATGGGTACGTTTTAATTAGATTTGTCATAATGCTTTCGCGATAGTTAAAAAAAAAAAAACAAAAAAAAAAAACCTGTGTATGGAGAACTTGAACCACAATAATGCAGGAAAGAAAATCAATAACAAAAATTGTTCACCTTAAATTCCATAACATCCACAAATGTGAAGTAGTAAAGTGCCAAATTTTTCAGGATCTCAGACTTCTCCTTTTGGAGTTGTGCAAGCTGTTGCTGTAAAAAGAGTTGATACATAAACTTAGACAATTGAATGTGATAAAGCATCCAAAAAACAAAAACAAAACAAAAAAAAAAAAACACACTCCTGACTTCATTTGGCTGCCTTCTGGAAATCATGTGTGCCCTCAACTATGGAGTGTACTTACCTCCCTACTAGCAAACATATATTCAAATAGGCAACATTTATAAACTGTTAAACAAGATATTAAAAAGCAGAAAATGAGAGAGCTAAGCAGTCCACAAAAAGGGACAGAGTAGATGTTATAAGAGAGAGCAAGACAACAGTCTTAGATGTAGAAGCAAAGGACACTTAAAATTCTGAACTTACCAAACAGAATATCCAGGCAAAGCCACGTCACGCATGCAAAATAAATGTAGATACAAAACATAAAATACAGTAAAAATGATCTAGATAAAACCACAATACAAACAAATGCAACCAAAATTAAAAATAGAAGAGAAGCAAATAACACTTGTTAGACACACAAGAATAATGAGAAAGGAAAAGAGATATTAGAAAGATATTAGAAAGTTAAGATATAGTTACAGGAGGTAGTATGAACACAATGAGGTAATGCACACTTAAGCAAAGCAACGAGGTTATTTCATGAAAGCGGAATTGAATTTTAAGTAACGTTTTCACCAAAAGCAACAGATTCCATAAAAGCATAATTTTAGATCAAATCCCAGCATACATACAGCATGCAAAATATGCTTTACTAAACACTTTTCAATGTATTAAAAAGGGTAGGGCTACCAAAAACTAATATTTAAGCATAAGGAACAGACCAGTGAGTTCACACCATTACTGGCCTCGTATCTTCCTAGCATAGTCTAGAATAGAGATCCCACCAATGTACTGTATTTTACCATGAAGGGAAAAAGAGCTAACCATCTTCAGCTTTACCTGAACGGCAATTCAAGCCACTGGCATCTACCCAATACTGAAATATCCATTTTGTATGGACACATCTTTCATGAGTAAGACTATTTCACATCTTGATTTGTTTTTGTAATGTGTGTGTGTGTGAGATTTTCTAACAAGAACATCATAAAACAGCAAATTATATTTGACAGAATATGTGCATATTTAGTAAAAGTAGGAGGCTAAATGGGATCTTCTCAAAATAACCCTTGGCCCCATATTCTACATATATTTAAATACAGCAATCATGTATTTCTGCCCCTTGATATTTCTACTGCATTCTTTGTTGCAGCACAGGAAAATGATAACATGTTTCAATCCCCTTGACATGACAATAGCAATGAAAGTCAGTCAACAAAACGCATAATAATCTATATCGGATTAGGTTATTAAGGATTATATCATATAAAATTGCACATAGAAGAATGTTTGCAAGACCTCAAATGAATTGGCATAGCAAGCATTTAGGATGTATACCAAGTTGTCTCTCGAGTTCTCTATATTCTGCTGAAGTTCAAACCGAGCATCTCAATGGCTCAAGAAAGGGCGAAGAAAGGGGATTTAAGTGACTTTGAACATGGCATGGTTGTTGTTGCCAGACGGGCTGGCTTAAGTATTTCAGCAATTGCTGATCTACTGGGATTTTCATACACAACCATCTCTCGGGTTTACAAAGAATGGTCTGAAAAAGAGAAAATATCCAGTGAGCGGCAGCTCTCTGGGCAAGAATACTTTGTTGATGCCAGAGGAGAATGGCCAGACTGGATCAAGCTGATAGAAAGGCAACAGTAACTCAAATAACCACTTGTTACATCTGAGGTATGCAGAAGAACATCTCTGAACACACCACACATTGAACCTTGAAGCAGATGGGTTACAGCCACAGAAGACCACACCGGGTGCCACTTCTGTCAGCTAAGAACAGGAAACTGAGGCTACAGTTTGCAAGGGCTCACCAAAATTGTAAAATAGAAGATTGGAAAAACGTTGCCTGGTCTGATGAGTCTTCATTTCTGTTGCAACATTCGGATGGTCAGGTCAGAATTTGATGCAAACATGACAGCATGGATCCACCCTGCCTTGCATCAACGGTTCAGGCTGGTGGAGCTACGCATCGTGCATGTGCAGCTGACAAATCTGCAGCAACTGATCATGTCAGTATGCACCAAACTCTCTAAGGAATGTTTCCATCACCTTGTTGGATTAATGCCACAAAGAATTAAAGCAGTTCTGAAGACAAAAAGCGGTCCAACCAAGTACTAGCAAGGTGTACCTAATAAAGTGGCCAGTGAGTGTATATTGGCTTTGTAGCTTACTACAGCTCCCCAAACATCCCCTGCTGGGTAAGCTTCATGTAACGTCACACACAGCACATCTTCAACTAGCACAAACCTGTACTCAGCCCTCAGTTTCCTCTTGGAACGTGTTTTAGACAATCTTTTCAGAAATTACTGCTTTGGTACCATAACAAAACCTCTATCAAGCTTAGTCATAACCATTGGTGAGTATCAGCCTATTGTAGACCATTCAGATCTTGTATAAAATAATACAAATTACTTATAGATTGGCAACTATGGAAAGTTTCAAAACCAATAATTTTCTATGCACACCCACATCATCTCTGCAGGAGTTAAAGCTTAAAAATTAATTCGAGTACCTTCACTATTCACAAAAATTTATCTAATTTGTGTATCACTCGGCTGTAGATCCTCAACTCATCTCTGAATTGGTGCCGACACTGTCCTTCCTTCTAGAGGGTGGCTATTTTTGTTCACCTTGGTCCCTTGTCTATGTTCTAAAGTAGCCACCGCTCACTATTGTGATTGACTAAAATCTCATGTTTAGCTAGCGAATTTATATTGAAGCTATAGTCTATCACGGGAGTGAGCTTGGATTGGTGACTACTTTACAACACACAGGGACCATGGGGAACAAAAGTACCCACCCTCCAGGAGGAAGGAAAGTGTCAGCACCAATTCAGAGATGATTCGAGAATGATGCACAAATAAGATTTTTTTGTACTTGAGGCCTCTTTCACACCAGACAGTGCGTTCCGGCCCGATTCTGGCCGGAACACACTAGAACGCATTTCGGCCGGCTCACTATGTTGTGGGGCAGGAGGGAGCGTGGCAGTCCATTGAAGTGAATGACACCATAGCCACGCCCTCCGGCCACAATGCGATTGGCTGCACGGGAACGCAAGGCACATCAATGCCTGTGGTCCGGTCCGAACAAAATACTGTCTTCAATATATAAATGAGGTTCTTCTGTGTTGTATAAATCTGATGAGGCATAAAACTAAGATTTCTTTTTCACAGTACCGGCTCCTACAATAACTCACTTCACGAATGGGCCGGGTTTTTGGCAATATTCAGTAAATGATGTAGAATACGCATAGCCCATTCAAGCTACCTTTGATACAAAGAAAGCAAAGGTCGGCCGTGTAAGTCTCTCCACATCTCCTGCAATGTAAAGAACAATGCTCTGTGCTCCATACTGTCATATGGAATGCACATCCCAAATATTTGCTAAGCTTATCAGCTGCGAGTTTGAACTTCACCAAAACACACCCAGCCTGTACAATAATGTGAACAGCTGTTTAAAAAAATTGCAGCAATGAATGTCAATAGTAGTTCACATTTATTTACACCACACTCAACTGCAGACACATACTCAAAAGGTAGGACAAGTTAAACCAGCTGAGTTCACCTCCCTTTATCCCCAGCCAGTGAATCACCTTTTCAGTCTTCCCGGAAATAAGCTATAAGGAAGTGCAGCATACCTGTCATGCAATAATTTATGTATATTCAAGATAATAACACTGTGAAAAAAGAAAAAGCTTTGACTTCAGAAGAGAAAAATGTACCCATGAGAAATGCTCTTATGGGAGTGCGCTTTCCATTATTATTAACGTCCGTGAACATGAAGCAGGACATTCATCTGTGCTGGTGGTCACCCCTCCTCCTCTACAGTTAAACCAGACTTGTGTGATCACGTTAGGTTATCTAAGGAATGATGCCTTAAGTTGATGGCATGCCCCCAACAAACTGTAGTTCACTTCAATTGCCTCTGAATGGTTTAAACTGGCAGCTCTCCATTTCTTTCACCAAGACCTTGCATGTTTGTCACAGATGACATGCAAGCTTGAACTATTTTATACAACAGTGAAAGCTTAAAAAGGAGATCTGGTCGCAACTACGTTAATGCAAGAACTTGAACATTTAGCTATAAAACCATTACCATGTTTTATTTAGAAAGCATCAACACATCACTGTACATTAAAGTAAAGCTAAAGCCTAACTGAATGCAATTAGTTTGCCAAAGCACTGTGTTTAAGAGTTTTTTTGTTTTTTTAAATTCTTTAATGAAAATTCTTTTAGCCATTTCCTGTCTATATGCGTGCGCTTCAGCAGTAGCTCCATGTCATTGCTGAGGGGGCCCTTCCTGATGGTGACAAAAGCGGAACATGCCTGCTCAGTGAGCATCTTTATGTCACTTATAGTCCTTATTGGAAGAACATGTCACAGGGTGAAAACGCAAGAGAGCAACAGAGACACGGACAGAGCACTGTCTACCCATAACAGGAAACAAGGAACTTCATGGCAGGATTACCCAGTGTTTTTAATAAAGCCTGCAGATTTAACAAAATGTATGTTACCTTTAGAAATACATTATATGATATTTTAGTGATTAGCTTTAGATTTACTTTAAATGAAAACAAAAAGGGTGAAAATTACATACTTCAAAACGAGTACAAACCTGCAGTATTACCTATGAAAGATTTGTACTAGGGATGCACCGATACCGTTTTTTCAGTATCGTGTACCGTTATTTAGCTTTCATTACTTGCCGATACCAAGTGCCGATACCAGTGCTTCCACTAGCATGGAGCTGGCTTTAAGTTTCAAGATACAGACCGATAATTTCTATGTCTCCCATAAAAGCAAGTCTTGATTGAAGAAATAAGAGATCTAACATCCCATGATTTAGGTACACAGAAAATCAGCATACATTATTTTTCTTTTCCAAATTATAAAAGTTTACTTACATTGTTGTTGCGGGTTTCAACTGCTGGAAACTTCCGGACAATAAACTTGACAGCAGATTCCAAGTTTTTATCAATCAGGTAAGAAGGTTTGGCTTTGGGGTCCCCACATGCCTAACAAAAATGAAATTGGAAAACATTTTATTTTCTTTTTTTAAAAAAAAAAAGGTAACAGCAGACTGAAAAAGACTGTTGTTCCAGAGTGAGATGAGAAAATAAAAAAAGCAGGCAATGCAAGGGCTGTCAGAGCTGAAACCAAGAATGAATCAGAAAAGGATAGAAGTTCTTTTAAAAAATAGAATTTAAAAAAAGGTATGGAGATGTTTAAAGCAGTGTGGAAAGTGCCGTGTTAAAACCTAGATAAATAAAATAAAAATATTCATACAACATAAAGCTGAGGTAGAGTTGTGTACAGAAATAAATAAAAATGGTAAATAAGAAATTGGAAAGAATAAAATATTTAGCTTTGGTTTTGATGCTATGAATTGAAAAAGAAAAAAAAATGTGTTCTAAAGGACTGTAATAAAAACGCAAGTTTTTATCTACAGTACACTTAAAGGCAGAAAACAAATAAAAAGCTGGATCTGTCCACGCATTTTTGTCATGACAACTCCCTAGTTGATAATAGGCTGGGTTTCAAACACTTCTTGTCCACCAAAACCATGTTAGGAACCCCCACCGGAACTGTACTAAATATCTTTATCTATATGAAAACCCCTTTAGCATTAGCACCAGCGCTCTCATCCTGCAAGCACTCATCTGGTACGTAGCTTTGTTTCCTCCTCCATCTTTCATACAGCAGGTGTTCTCACCTGGTTATCAGTGCCAAAGCTGGAATACTGCCATATATACACAAGAAAAGATGGGGTTTAAGCCAGAGCTAAAAGAATTTAAGAACCAAAATTGGATTGTGGGTCATCAATACTCAAGTTCAAGGCTGGCCTCAAATATTTAACGCTGAGCAGCTGCTCTAATGCAAAAATGAGAGATTCCCATTAGGGTTTAGAGTGGGGGGGTGGGCAAATTTCACCCCGGAGCCAGCAAGGGGAATATAATGTTGGTGCAATAGTGAGTCAATCTAGACTTGTGCAAAAAAAGAAATAAACCCTGTAACTACTGTCCTCCCATGTCCCATTATACCAGATTCTGGGAAAGAAGGGAGAAAATGGACCTAGCTGAACAAGGGAGTGGAGTTAGCATTAAATAATTACATTTAAAAGTGAACAACCCCTTTAATAATCCTGAGCTGAAATATCTCACTAACCAAGTAGAACAATACATAAACATATTATGTGTATTCATTTTTAAACACCAATAAAGCAGCATAAAAAGAATTCAAATAAACTTAAAATTATCAAATGGGGAGGATGAAAATAAAATGTGTGGACGGGAAGTGCAATGGAGTGGACACATTTAAAGCAGTTGTCTATGCCTGCATTATTAAACTGACACTGAACTCAGGAGTTACATCTCAAAAATACATATAAGTACCATAGATGTTACCAAAATGTATCTAATTTGTGTAAAACTCAGCTGTAGTTCCTCAAATCATCTCTGAACTGCTGCCGACACTATCTTTCCTTCTGGAGGGTGACTACTTTTGTTCCACATGGTCCCTGCGTGTATTGTAAAGTAGTCAGCACTCCAAGCCCACATTTTGTTTACTCATTTGTATTGAGATTGTAGTCCATCACAGGAGTGAGCTTGGAGTAGAGCCGCAGCTAATGATTATTTTCAAAAATCGGTTAGCCGATTATTACGTTCAATTAATCGGTTAAAAAATAAAAATACATTTTTAAAAATGGCTCCAGTGATGGGACTACTAGTTTGTATTAAGATTGTAGTCCCATCACAGGAGCAAGCTTGGAGCGGTGGAAGTAAAAAAGAAAAAGAAAAAGAAAAAAAAAAAAAGTGTGGTGTGGTGCTGCAATATAGTGAAATGAAGTGTAAAATTATACAGCAATGAATTGCAGAATGGCACAGGTTATAGAGGACTACAAAACCCAGCAATAGTACATTATATAGCACAATGCAGAATACCACCAGCTATAGAGGAATACAACAAATCCCAGCAATAGTACATTATAGCTGGTGGTATTCTGCATTGCACCACTGTATAATGGATTATTGCTGGGATTTATTGTACTCTATAGCTGGTGGTATTCCGCATTGCGCTGTATAATGTATTATTGCTGGGATTTGTAGTCCTCTATACAGCGCAATGCAGAATACCAACAGCTATATACGAATACAACAAATCCCAGCAATATATTATACATACAGTGTACAATGTATTGCTGGAATTTGTATTCCTCTATAGCCGATGGTACATTGTGCTGTATAACATACAGCACAATGTACCATCGGCTATAGAGGAATACAAATTGAAGAAAAGTAGCCACCCTCCAGAAGGAAGGACAGTGTCAGCATGAATTCAGAGATGATTTGAGGATCTACATTTATGTTAATAGTTAAAAGTACTTGAATGTATTTTTAAGATTTAACTTCTGAGTTTGTCACTTTAAGCATTGTGCAGTACACATTAAAGCTACGCACATGGCTTTTAACTGTGCCTTGTTGTGCAGCAAAACGTCTTGGGTCCTTTAAAAACAGCCAGAAAAACAAAAATTTAAAAAAAGAGAAGACATTATGAACAAAATCCAATAGGAGAAAAAACAGACAGTCATACATGCACAAAGGAGCCTGCATGCTTGGGGGCCACATACAGTTATTAGGGGGTTCAGTTAGTGCTATTCAATTCTGATCAGTGATTTTTATGGTTGTGCTGTAGATTACAGAGAGAAGAAGTCATGATGTTATGAATCCAGATTTAAAGTGGGCAAAGGGAAGGTGAAAAGCAATGCAAACCTTCCAAACTTGTCCTTGCTGGGAAAGCATTTAAATAGAGAGAAAAAGAATTACATAGAGACATTATGTAGCTTACTAAAAACATACAGTTCTGCACAACAAGAAGACATGTTCTTTAGGGCACTCTAACTTTAACTACATAAAACATTTGTACACAAAAAGAAAAACGTAGAGAAGGCAATGTATTCAAGATGGATCAATCATTAAAAAGTCACACTTCACATCAACAGGGCCTTTTAGCATTATTAATTGCATTCTTCGGAGTAAATGATAAAGAAATACCTCTTTCAAGATCAAATAATTTTTGGCTCCAAGGAGCACCATGGGGGTGTTTAGCATCAATAAAGATTCACATTATCAATAAGACGAACTGTGACTGGTAGACATGCAGTGACTTAAGCAGAGACTTTATGTACAATAAGCAAACATGGCTGCCCTCATGTACATTGATGAATATCGCACTACACCTGCTAACACGGTTTTTAAAAAACGGCAAGATTTTTTAAATATAATTATAAAACCACTTAAAAAAATTTAATGCCCGAGTTTGGTGTCACTGCAGTGTTTACCTTTATTTTTAAATTCTTCATGCTTCATATTTCTACGATTAATTACAGAGATTTATACATTGACAAAAAGCATATGTATTCATTTATAATACATGTCAGGAATATATGAATATTTCTCCAGGTTTTGTCTCTTTGAAAACGCTGCAAGTACAGAGAAGTACCTGTTGAGCCTGCCAAAAAACCAAGAGAGCTCAGTGCCGAGCTAACGCTTCTGCACTGAATCCAAAGCAGTGTCATAAGGTCTGCCTTAAAGGAGAACTATGAGGTGAGTGAACTAGGAGGTCGTTCGCTCACTTCTCGATTATCTCCCTGCAGAGAGCGGTGACTGTAGGAAAAAATAAGGACATTAAAAGGAGAACTATGAGGTGAGTGAAAATCACTCATCCTCATAGTTCAAGCCGACGTGTTAATGAAACGGTCAAACGTCAGCTCAGTAGATCGGGAAGTGAGCGAACACACACACACACACACACACACACACACACACACACACACACAGTCGCTCGCTCACTTCTCGATCATCTCCCTGCAGAGAGCGGTGACGTCACCGCTCCCTGCAGGGATTACCCCTCTCCCCGCTCTGATCCTCCAGCAGTGACAGGAGGAACGGACGGGGGAAGGTACACCTGGCTTTGCCTCTAGATAGGCAGAGCCAGCTCCCATTTATGCCGCTGGGTGGATCGACCGTAATCTCGGCATCCGTCCTGGCCGTGGAGGTCTCAGTATACCGCAAGCTACTGAGCTTTGGGTAACGGGAGGAGGCCAGTATATGTCCTCCCGTGACCGTTAAGAGAACTATGGGGAAAACCACTTGCCTTTAGTTCTCTTTTAATTCTCTCTTGCTGCACTACAGAACACCTTGCCTTCTCTTTTCCATAAGGGATTAGTCCAGCAGCAGAAAATTAGCCAGGGCAAACAACACTGCTTGGGATTTTAGTGCAGCGGAGGCAATGTGTTGACAGCTCAAAAAGTAAATTGCTCAATGGTTTTCTAGCAGGTACTTTATATGTACTTGCAGTGATTTTAAAGGATACATCTCCCTGATGACACTAAAGGATACAGATATACTGATATTTTGTTTTTTGCTCAGACATACACTTAACTGTAGAGTTATCATATCAGCTAAACAAAGGGGGGAATTTATCAACACGGGGCAAAAAAAAAAATCGGAGCAGTAGCCCAGGACAACCAAGCAACTTCTCTCTTCAGTTTGTTCAGTTAAGGTTTGAAAATGAGAGAGAGAAGCCGATTGGTTGCTACGCAGAGCTGCTCCAGATTTTGTCTGTTCAAGCTTTGATAAATTCCACTCAAAGTGCATTGGTCTTAACCATTTCTTACAGTGCAAATCTGTAAGTTGACTAAGAGCAGACACTGCACGGCAGGAAGCAGAACTGGGAGTATGTGCGCAACTATGGCAAACGCCACACGTACATATATTTACACACTGAACACAAAATTTGAAGGAAGCATTTAATTACATTAAGTTGAACAATTTTAAGCATATTTATACATGAACAACAACAAATAAATCAGTATATCAGTGTATCCCCTACAAAGTGAAGCTTGATTGACCTATATACCTGTATCGCCAAGCTTTTAAAAATTGGACTCTAACCTGAACAACAGTCAACATTGTAGGTAATGTACAGGACAAGCTAGAAGATCTCTGATAATGTTAAAAGAGCAAACATTCATCCCACAATCAATCATGCATGAGATGTTCAGTAAAAGAGAATGGTTTTCAGCCAATGTATTATGTGTTTTAACTTTACCCCCTCCCCCCCCAAAAAAAGACACATTTCCCAGAGAACTGTGGATTAGCTAAAGAAAGAGCATGCGTCATTCAATTGTGTTTTCATTGCATCTGGAGCCAAGGCCCATTTTGGACAAAATTCATCAGCTATTTGGGGATGCATCATTGGTTGCTAGAATGCCGGTGGCCCCGTGTCCTAGCAACCAATATACCAAAAGTGGGACATACATACATACATACCCCACTATGATCTGGAGTAGAGAGAGACGCCAGTGCTCAGAGTTGTTCTTCATTACCACCAAATTTCTAATGTGTAAACTAGCGGCATTTCTTTTTAATCTGTCACAATCTACTAGTGTATAGTTAGCTTAAGGCTTGCCTGACCGAAAACAAATGTTCAGTTTCCTGTAACTACAAAGCTCCTGGTAGATCATGCAATAGAAGCTGCCCAGGATTTAGCTCAGATGAGGGAGCCAGTCTGTTTTTTCTGTTAATAATGAACTTTTTTGCCAATTTTAAACAATGTGATTGGTAATATTGCAATGTGCCCTTTTGGTTCATGCGAAGTGTGAGTTTTATTGCGGCTCCATTTCATTGATCATTGATCTACTTTTCCATACACTTTTCCAAATTGGAAGACATTTCATTAGAGTGCCATTAAGATGGAACACTCAATACATCAATATCAACAAAACAATCCTCTGGCACATTTCCATTATCAAAACAAGCAATACAGTAATATCAGCCTTCAACATAAACATGCATTAACATATCACTCTGGTACATATACATTGGCACCGGTAGATAATTTCAGGCAGAAAAAGATTTTTTTCAAAATATAAGTTCTCAGATAACTTTAGATATTGTAGTACCCTCAATAGTTAAATACATTATAAACCACAGACTTAAAGGGGATGTTCACTTGAACCCTTCCACCCACAATATAACAGTGCACTTGTATTATGCTCGGCCACAATATCATCAGTGAAAGTATAAGATAAACAGCCAATAATGCCGTACATGTAAAAGAACAATTCCAGCAAATGTGCTGAACAGTAATGTGAAATCCACGGTCCCTACGCCTTCCCTCCTTCTCCTGACAATTTATGGCACTCAGAACATGGCTTTCGCAGCTTTGCTCCAGAACATTCCATATGAAGGAACAGAACAGGCTGGGGCCCATTGATGCACAAACCACACTGAGCTTGAATCTGAGCACTTACAATTTGCTAAAATGGTCCATATAAAAAAATAAAAAAAAAATAGAAAGAAAAAAAAAAGAAAAAAAAAGGCATGTATTTTGTAAGAGCCTAACGATTAAAGAAGAAACTTTGGTTAAAAATTGTATGAACCCTTGCAGTGGGGCTAGCCCCCCATTGGAAAGGTTAAGTGTTTGGTTTTTGTCTAGGTGCTAAAAAAAAAAAAAGAAGTTACACTCACCAGACCATCGGAACCGGCTTCCTGCTTCTGTGATTACTGAAGTGTGTCTACTCCTCCGCGTCCTCACATCTATACACAGTGTATAGAGCGTGATGACACCAGGATCTTTAGACCGCTGCAGAAGGAGAGAGACGCTGGAGATACCGGTCTAATAAAAAGACTGTCTAAAAGCAAAAGCACAGAGCGACCCCGACATGTGCAAGATCGTTTTATTGTACAAGTAATAAGCGATGTAAATCTCCTTCAAATCAGAGTGTGGGAAGTACATAACCCGTATTAGGCAATCTACACAGAAGACGCCGATCCGCTGGCTGGAATGCCGCCTCGCTGCTTATTGTGTTTGTGGCCAACGCGTTTCCGGGGCACGCCCCCATCATCAAATCCACCAATCTTGAGCTAGCCTGCATGTTAAAACTAAAAAGTCACCGATCAAGTGCCTCTCCTGAAGAGACCCATTAGAAGGCCTCCACGGATTACCATAGAGACCAGCTATGTTTACACATTTGTAGCCTGCTTAATAAAAAAGACATGGCACGGACAAATCCCCCAAACTAGAACACCAGGGGAAAAGATTGATAAAGAAACATACACTATATAGGCACTACATTTTAAAACACAGAGAAAGAGGGGGTCCTATATCCGATTTGGAGATAAAACTGCCTAGGATCTGGGTAGAAGACCAGGATAAAGATATTGCTCAATGACTCAATGAGTTGTGGGATGGTGGCATCAATTTGGAGTTAGAATCTATGTTAGATCCTGATAGCATGCACATACAGATTAAAGCCAAAATATATTTCCCACCCCCCCCCCCCTTTTTTGGACATTTTTTTTTTTTTCAGTTAGTATTTACTGACATTAAGAATCTTTGCAATATGAGATCTAAAGATTTGACTAACCTGTCTGGGGAGGAGAAGAAAGCCATCAATGCCCTGAGGGAAAATAAAGAGATCATGATCAGACAGGTGGACAAAGGGGGTGGCATCGTGATCCAAAACAGAAGTGATTATTTGGATGAAGCCTTTAGACTCCTTTCTGATCCAGCTACATATAGAAAACTGGGTCAGTACCTGACTAAAGACTTCAAGAAGGTACTTAACAAGGCAAGGAATGAGGGTATAATTTCTAAGCTTGAATTGAATTACTTGTATATACAAAATCCCTCTACCCCTCACTTTTATCACCTGCCAAAAATTCCTAAGAACTCCCAAAGGCCGCCTGGGAGGCCAATTATAGCAGGTATCAATTGTTTAACATATAACCTGGCTAGGTATGTGGATTAATTTTTCTACAGCCTCTTGCATGGGAGCTGCCCTCCTTTTTTCATGATTCTGGCTATATGTTGGAAAACGTAAAACTATCCATGGAAAGACAACTCATCTATAGACATCTTTAATTGTTTCTTTGTTACATACATCCATAGACCATCATCGTGGCCTACAGGCTACCCAGTTTTTTCTAACTCTTGGTCCATTAACGCTCGACAGATCAACTTTATATTTGAGTCTATGGAGCACATATTGACACAGGACTACTTCTTGGATTCCTTTTACTTGCAGACCAGAGGCATTGCTATGGGGGCCAGGTTTGCCCTGAGCTATGCGAACCTGTTTATGGGTTACTGGAAGCAAGATTGTATATGGGCCAATATTGCTTTTGGGGCAAACCTGGTCCTATATGCCAGATATATAGAGGATATAATGATGTGGTCTGGGAAGGGAGTCAGGAAAAGCTCCTTGATTTTGTTAGCTACTGTAACGGCAACCCGTTTGGTAGACGAGAAGACTTGTGTTTTTAGACTTGGAGTTTAGTTAAGGTGAATAATCTGTCCATACCTTGAGAACTAATTTTAAACCTGCAGCGGGGAATTCCTATATTGATGCGTCCACCATCGTAGATGGTTGAGGAATATTCCCGAGGGTCAATTTGGGAAATTAAGGAGGACATGCACCAATACAGAGGATTACCTTATTCAGGGTCAGGTTCTGAAACTGGAAATTTTTGGAAAAGGGATATAAAAGTGAGGTGATTGACTATTTTTGGAAAACATGAACAGGAGCAAGAAAAGAAACCAGAGGCCAAGACTAATGATACCTCCTATAAACTGTAATTGTATACTCCGTTCAATCATGGTGCCTTTAATCTATCTAGGATCCTGAAAAGACATTAGAGGGTGTTGAGGGAGGACCCAATTATGAAGAATTCATTACCCCCTGCCCCCAGAGTGATATTAGGGAGACCAAGAGTACTAAAGGAACATCTTGGCTCCCAGCAAGGTATGTGCAACGAAAACAGAACCAGCAACGAAGTTAAAGCTTTTTGGGCAGGTTGGCTGTAATAGATCCGGAATCCCAAATTGTGGCGCATGCCAATTTATATGGCATAGGAAAAAAAAGAGATAAGAATGAATGGCACCACATTTCAGATTAGAGTTTATTAAATGTGGAAACGAGTTTGTTTACAGTTTATGGGCTCCTATGTCCCCGTGGTAAACGTTACGTGTGGGAAAACTAGAACCCCGAGAGTGAGGTTTAGGGAGCATAAAGCATCATTAAGAAAGCTGACCAATCTGTGCCTAAAAAAACATTTCCTAATACACACCAATGCCTCACCCCAAAACATGACTTATTGGGATTGAGGCGATCCCTGATAGATGGGATGAAGGTGTTAGATTTAAAAAAAGACTCTGTGAAAGGGAAATGTATGGGATATACCAGTTAAATAGCCTGCCGCCAAATGGTCTTAATGAATCATTTTAGAGCTCTGCTGTGATCTAATCGGGACCCCTTTGTTTTTAGTATGTGGCTGGGTTTGATCATGTATCATTCTTTTTTAATAATGAAGTATTAGTTAATGATTTACTAATTAATTCTAGGCCCTATAGTCCTTGCATTCTTCCATGCATTTTTTCCATTATTATTAA
>NW_017306668.1:52028-78942 GCF_000935625.1 Nanorana parkeri | reverse complement strand
TAATATTGTTTTTAAATATATTAATATATTATGTTTAATGTATTGCTTTTTATGGTTTATACATTAGTGAGCTTTAGGAGGGGGACAAAGCTGCTATCAGGTGGATGTGTTGTAGTTTTTAAAATACCAGGTGGCGGAGTCATTACCAATATTATCAATGTTTTTTCCCCAGTGTTCCAGGGCGTGGGATTCATCCGTTCTGTGTCTTATCAAGCCAGCTACAAAAGGTATAAACATAGCTGGTCTCCTTGGTAATCCGGAAGCCTTCTGATTGGTAACTTCAGGACAGGCACTTGATTAGTGGCTTTTTAGTTTTAACGTGCAGGCTAGCTCACGGTTGGTGGCTCTGATGAAGGGGGCATGCCCCGGAAACGCATTAGCCGCACACTCGGACGATCAGCCGTGAGGCAACATGCCAGCCAGCAGATCGGGGTCTTCTGTGTAGATTGCCTAATACGGGTTGTGTGCCTAATACGGGTTATGTACTTCCCACACTCTGATTGAAGGAGATTATTACTGCACTTGTGAGCATGTTTTTACTGTTTTTTTTTGTAAGTCTACAATAAACACAATCTTGCACATGTCGGGGCGCTCTGTGCTTTTGTTTTTAGAGTTTCTAGGTTCCCTAGTCCTGAGGGAACAGCACAGTGTGTGAAGGTCATTTTTTTGTGAGAAAGTTGATCCATCAGCTGCCACAAGCGCTATTGTATTGATCTGAGCTAACAATAAGAAGGCTCAGATCTGGTGAGTACAACTTTATTTTTTTTTAGCGCTTAGACACAAATGAGCACTTAAACCTTGCAGTGCAGGTGAAGCCCCACTGCAAGGGTTAATCATTTTTTTTTCCTGGAGTTCTTCTTTAGGCCTGGTTTACAGAGAGTATTGTCGCAGCTAATCCAGCACTACAAAAAGCTTCCCTCAAAAAATCCCATTAATTCCTATGGTCCCTCTTCTCACCTCAGCTTCTTTTTGGCTGAGCATAGCTTGTTTTGTCCTCATCAAGTCAATAGAAAACGCTTGGAAAAGTGTGTTGCAATTGGATTCATGCGGTTTTGAGCAGATTGTGACACATCAATGTGTCACAATCTGCTCATAAAAAAACGCTAACGTGAAAAAGCTGTTGGCTTGGCGTAAATCAGAACTTAATGATTTTCAAGAACATGTTACTTCTAAAATGGATCAAAACAATCCAAGTTGCTGGGTTGTGGAGAGCCCTATAACGACTGTCTCTATAATCAGAAGAAGCAACAGGTTCATATCACATAGGAACGCATTCATTTAGAGTGGAATTTATTTTTTTAGTGTCCGTGCCCTCACCATTATTAGGTCATAGGTCCTCTAATAAATGAAGGGGTAACAGGAAGCTCAGTTTGCAGCCAAATGGATGGCAGTTTTCCTTGTAGCATTACAGACTACTTTTTAGCTCAGCATTCTATGGAAGGCAAAGTTATAGACAGAATGACAGCTCAATATTCAACTACTCGTACTGTATCCTCAACTCCATATACATGTATATGGAAAAAGGCAATGCCATTGATTGATGCTGTATGTACAATAAAAAGGATACGAGCATACCGGGTGCCTCTGCAGCTCACATTCTGCGTCCACTCTGACTGGACAGTTAGTTACGTTTTTACTCAGACAAATGCATACTTAGGAAATTTCCAAATAAACCCTCTTTAGGATGAATTTTTCTGCAACCATTCTAGCCAAGCCTTATGGCATAAACCATACTGCTGTGGCATGCTTGTCTTTTCAGTTATGAATAGGACATGTTTACCAAGTTCAATGTCCTCCTAGCTCACCTAATGGCACAATATGTACCAAATACATTACATCTCAGCACAAGGTTAGTGGAAATATAAAAATTATAAATAACCACCTAAATGTACAACAAGTACAAGTTTGCTGACGGAAGTAAATATTCCTAGAACAACATGCTGGTAGTGGAAGGTATAACTTTGTACCGTCTTATAGGTTGTTGTTTTTTTTGACAGTGTCCAATTCTCCTGTAGTAGCAGTATAAAAAAAAAAAACTTGAATGTTTAAAAGGTGCCCATACACCTTACGACCATGGTCATATGCTTCTTGAAAGCCCGTACGATCTGCCCACCTTGGACGGGCAGATCGTACTTCCGATGACGGCGATGCACATCGGCCCGTTCCGCAGCTATCGGGCGAGCAGGCTAGAAACCCGCCGAGAATCGTACAGTTGTCGAACAAGCAGGCCCACTCACTCGCCGAGAATCGTATGATTCCCGGCGGGTTTTCCAGCCTGCTTGTTCGATGGAAGACGTGCGACCGTACAGTAGAAACGGTCGCACGCCTTCCATACACTGTACGATTCTCGTACGATCGCGGGATTTCCCGCGATTCTAGCACGAGAATCGTACAGTGTATGGGCACCTTTAGTTCACACTGCTCGATTCTCGTACGATCGTGGGATTTCGCCCGATTCTCGTACGAGAATCGAGCAGTGTATGGGCACCTTAAGACTTCTTGGCCCTCAATGGACAAGAAATTCATTTTGGGATGCATTGCTTCTCCGTGACGCCGACTCTGCCATAGTATCGACCAAGGTTCTAATCTATCTAGATGGACACTTGGGGAAGCAAATGTGCCGACCAAGAGTCCTGGAAGTCAGCCTAACCAGAACCAACCACGCAGGGTACTAGAGGAAAAAAAAGTGCCAGATATCTGCATTATGCACCGATAGCCATCCACATCTCCCAGCCCATAGAATTGCCACTCACCACTCTTTTGGCAAAACCTTAGACCTTAAACGGTCACTGTTACCAGCTTGACTAATCTAATAGACAACAATTTGATACAAATCACAGGGGAAGGACAAGTTTACCAAATACTAATGAATGATACCAGTAACGGTCTAAGTACAATGGAAAAGTGACCTGACTGGTGAGCTGAAGAGGTAATTATGCATCACTGGCAAAATGACATGCAGCTGTACAGATGACAACATTTCCTGCACTGCATTTTATTTCTCAGTCTGTACATCATGAAGTTTCAAGCTACACCCGTCAATGTAGTAGAGCAACTTCTCCCATATAAATATAGACACTCCCTTCCCCTGAGTTCTCTATCTCCCAACACTGTAGAGCTGCTACAATAACAAACGCATATCAAATCAATGAGATCAAGTTCTGATCACTAAGAAAATCAAAAAGCTAAAAAAGGATTTTTTTGCAAGCAGACATTAACCTACATTAAACCATAAACATCGACTGCACATTAACAAGAACAAAAAAACAAAAAAAAGAAGAAGGAGGAAACCGCATGTTTGCTTTCAATACGTATTAAGGTTCATTCACAAGTAACTGACAAACCGTGTAAGGGGTTTCCAGTGCGGACACTCGTTCAGCCTTCTAAACACTGTGTGCAGAAGGATCACAGCCTGATAAAGGTGGGGAATCAGGTGGCCTCAAACTACAATTTGCACAGCCCTTCAGGGTGCCCATAAAACACGTAAGAGCAATTAGACACACAAGTACAAACTGTACACCCTCAAGCCTCTGTATATGCCAGCCTTATTAAAATGTATGCTAGGCTTGGGCTGAACAGCCAGATATCCCCAGCACTTATCTAAGGGTTTGTTTACATGCATGGCAGGTTCCACCGTTCTTTTGAAAAGTTTTTACCATCCCTTGGTTGCCCATATGAACAAGGACTTTTAGTTTTTGCAAACATCTACTGCTAGCAAGCAGTAGATATATGCACATATATTTAAAAAAATATATAATTACATAACACTTTTCTTTAAAAGGATTTAAAACAAAAAACAAAACAAAAACAAAAACAAAAAAAAAAAAAAAAACTTACCTTGGTCTCCGCCGCACACTCCCGTCCGAAGATCTGAAGAGCCTCAGGTGGCCGCAAAGCATCTTGGGGCGTGCGCATGCACAGTTCAGATCTTCGGCTGGGAGACGAGGAGAGACACAAGACAAGTCAATGGAGGCAGCCCAGCAGCGTGCACCCGCACAGACTCCGTGGGACACAGAAGACACAGCAGTCTGCGCTGGATCAGATACCAGCACCAGCGCTGGAGGGACTGATGAAAACTACAGGAAAGAAGATGATCAGATCAGGGAGGCATAATTTAAGGTGAGTGCATACACCACAGCCAACCTACACAATTATCATTGAATATCTATGGCCAGCTGTATCTTATTTAGTGTCACTTTAAAAGGATCTGTCTTTGCCCATGCAGAGCAGACACACACTATTTTCATCCCCCACTCCCATGGACTCATTCAGTTATCGGAAGTAAAAGGAAAGAACTGTTTAAGATACAATTCTGGCAGGTGCCAGTCTTTCTAAAATTTCTAAATTTTAAATTGCAAGGATGACATGTAAATAAAAGACAAGACTGCACGTTACAATAATTTAGAGGGGGGATTTTGGTTCCTTTTGGCTCGCTTCACCAAAGATTGAGTGGCAGCAGTCTTGGGTCTTGTTCCCACATCACGCAATGTGATGCATTTCAAAAAGATTTTTGACGTGTGTAGAGGCCCAAGTAATGGATCAGCACACAAACACATATGTGCGCCATTAAATTAGAGAATGCAATGCACACTGTAATGCCTGCACATAGGTAAGAATGCACCTCGAGTCAGGTTTACACATTTTATATCCAGTTGTTGTCTCTGAATCCATAACATCAGGAACCTTGCGGAACTACTTGTGAAAGATACAATTAAGAGGTAAGCTTTTCTGATACACAAAAAAAGCACAATCACTGAGCTACACTGATATGCAACAAACACATTGCGCATACATAAGGGCCAAATACAACAGACTACTTAATATATAAAAATTATAATCAAATTATTCCTCTACATAACAAACCATTGTGAACTGACAGAAGCAACTAAACGGAAGCACTTAAACACACCTTTAGTTTCTATAACTCCTGGGGATCTCCCTCTTTCCTCATTACTGGTCTAATGCTATGATGAAGAGGCCTCACTGACCAAGAGTGAGATGTGTGAGGTTGTGGGTCTAAGCTGACTTCACCTCCCAAAAATTGGCAACAACCTTAGGTTTTAGGACTCTGGGATGCTGTTATGTGAAACCGCCTCCATGTACCTGTATTTAAAATAACACTGAACTCCGGAATTAAAGTTTAAAAATGTATTCAAGCACCTGAACTATTAACAAAAATTTAACTTATCTGTGTATCACTCGGCTGTAGATCCTCAAATCAGCTCTGAATTGGTGCCGACACTAACCTTCCTTCTGGAGGGTGTCTACTGTTGTTCCCCATGGTCCCTGTGTGTGTTGTAAAGTAATTCACACCAGGGCGGTTCGGCCGCGCTGAACCGCCGGCATGAGCAATCCCATACACTGCTATGGTTACCGTTCATGCGGCTCCGCGTGATCTGAACTGCCTGCCGCACCAAAAATGGTCCCTGACCCTTTTATTCCACACTGATCAGCGCGGTTTCCATATAGATTTCAATGGAACCTTGTTGATTTGGACATTTTTTATTGCGTTTCAGCGCTGAAACTCAATTTAAAACCGCCTAAAAACAGCCCTTTTAAAAAATTTGCATGGAAACCGCGCTGATCCACAACCTCCCTGGTGTGAACAGGGCCTTAGAGATGATTTGAGGCTCTAAAGCCGAGTGATACACAAATAAGATACATTTTTGTTAATAGCTCGGGTACTTGAATGCCTTTTTAAAATTGAATGTCTGAGTTTAGTGTCACTTTAAATCTGAACTCCGGGAATATTAAAATCACACAAATAGCATTTAACAGCTTCAAATTCCTTCAAAATGATTTTAATGATTTTTTACTTACAACTAGTATAAATGCCTAGATTAGTCTTGATATCAGCCACAGTAATACCTTGCACAGCAGCCCTCAGATTGAAAAGGGGGCTGGGGGCGGCAGGGCAAGCACTAATGCACCATCAGTAAAACAGGCTGACAAGAGAAGAGAAGCAAGCAGAAGTGATACCTCATCAGGGACACTGTATTCACTGTGGCTTCATCTTGCTGGCTGTGCTGTATGGCAGAGGTGTACAAATCACACCTGCCAAGACAAAATTAGAACTGCTTTGCCAGAAAAGACAGCTCCAGGTGTTTATTTCACCTGAGCATTGAGAACTCTACCAAGAGTTCCGCTCTAATGGCTTCTGTTTCTTTAAACTAAAATAAGGCTATATAAAAATGAACTGATCTCATTCATTTACATGTTTTAAAACAAACTTTATTAAAAAAAATAATCTTAAAGGATTAATTTAACAAGTAGTATAGCCACAGAAAAAGTGGAAAGTGAATTAGTATAACAGTGGAGAGTATGCAGCTAACCTGTCAGCATCCAGGCAATACTAAGAAAGCTAGCCTTGATCAACGTCAGCCTTGCTGTGCTTCCCACCTACACACAGCAGAGGATTACTCACAGGGTTCACCGCACATTTTTAATTGGTACAGAAAGAATAGCAAGCAGCACACAGCGTGAGCAACTTGGAGAAAAATAACAGGACAAATATATAAAGGCCCGGTATTAAAATAATCCAAGTGTATTAGTTTAACATTTACATAATGGTTTTATTGGAAAAAAATATGTATGTTTATCCAAAACTTGCATTAGTTTTAAGAATTCCCAGATCAATATAAAGTATTGTTTTTCAAAAGTAACCCTGTATCAAATTGGTGGAAACCCATTGAGCTCAAATGACCAATGGATTTTGCTCTCCTGCCAAGCTCTCAACTCCATATCTGTTGTTTAAAGGAGAGCTCCACTTTCTTGAAAAATGAATACAGCATATGCAATTGGTACACAAGATATTTTGTAAATCATTTAAATTACTTTGAAATTTCAATGCAATATATGTCAACTTAAAGGCCTGCTGTACACTGTTCATATACAGAATACCCCCAGAAATTAAATTTCCTGCTTCTGTGATTGGCTCACTGATTTTCTCCAAAGCTTGGCACGCAGTTGTGGCAATGGAAAATCCCCAAGGCCTTCCATCCCCTTTATTAATTTTGTAGTAATTCTCTGAACTCTCTCCGGTTCGAAGACATCTTTCCTGAAGGTTGATGACCAAAACTGAACTGCATACTCAAGGTGAGGCTGAACCCGTGATTTATAAAAAGGGTAAAATTATGTTTTGCCAAAATCCCTATTTTAATGCAGGATAATATCATGTTTGCTTCCCTGGCTACTACTTGGCATTGCATATTTTTTGCTAAATCTGTGAACTATGAGCACACCCCCAGTCTTTCCTCGATATCAGACTTGCCCAGTGGAGCACTCCCCGAGTAGTAGTTTGCCCACACATTCTTTGTTCCCGCTCCCATGTGCATAACCTCACATTTTTCAATATTAAATCACATTTGCCATTTTGCAGCCCAGGCCTCAATTTTATCTAGGTCCTGTTGAAGGGAGTCTGTATCATCTTGAGCATTTACTGCCCTACACAGTTTAGTATCATTAGCAAAACACAGAGACTGAACTATTTATTCCAATTTCTATGTCGTTTATGAATAGGATAAACAGAATCGGTCCCAAGACTAATCCCTGAAGAACCCCACTCACAACTTTAGCCCAATAAGAAAATTAACCATTTATTACAACTCTCTGGATCCATTCGTGCAGCCAGTTTTCCACCTATGTACATACAAATTCATCCAGACTGATAGGCCTTAGTTTATGAATTAAACACTTGGGGGTACTATATCAAATGCTTTAGCAAAGTGCAGATACACGAAATCTACTGGTATTCCTGTCTAAATTAATATTGACTTCCTCATAGAATGTCAATAGATTAGTTTGACAAACATTCCTTTATGAAACCATGTTGCCTGCTACTTAATACCATTTTCATAGGCAAATTTCTGCATATAGTCCCTTACTATTCCTTCAAATATTGTGCACACTATTGGCGTTAAAGCCGACTTGCCTATAGTTACCAGGTATACTTAATTTCCCTTTTTTTAAATATATATATTGAAACCACATTTGCTTTCCACCAATCAGCGGGAACCATGCCTGATATTAAAAGTGTCCATAAAGATTATGAAGAGTGGTCTGGCTATGACCTGGCTAAGTTCCCTAAGCACCCATGGATGTAAGCCATCCAGTCCTGGAGCTTTGTTTACATTTAATCTATCCAGGCTCTTTAACTCAGATCTGACAGCCACTGAGATATGTTAAATATTTTGTTACTAGAGCTGCTGCCTTGTTCATTAACCCCATCTGACTCTTCTAAAATGGTTAGACTTGAGGAGCTTTTAAACTAGAATATGGGGGGAGAGGGAATGGAAACAGGCACAACAAATAGAGAGCAAGCATCAAAAGGGGCACTTAGTATAGAGAGATTGTCTACTACTCGAGGAGGACTTCGACTTCCTCGGAGTAATATAAACTTGGCTAGACGTCTTGCGTGACTTGGCAACTAATGTACAAGAATACAACCTGTTTCAGAGGACAGGATTATTAGAAGGTGGGAGGGGTAAACTTATGTGAAAAGCAATCTGAAAGTGAACGAGCTTGAGACACAACCTTACTAATGATAGTTGTGAGGGTTCAGAGTATTTGTGGCTAGAATTACAATACGGCTGAGGCTAACTGTGAGGGTCCATTCACACTGAACTGCATTGTGCTGTGCAAGTTTTTTTCCTTTTTATTAAACGTTTGTTTTTATGTTTCTATAGCAACATTTTTATTTTTTTGCGTTGTGTGTGATGGAGAATAGCAACCTAGATGGAGCAATGCCAGTGGACGTAGTGTATCTAGAGTTTTGCAGAAGCATGAGATACAGTACTACTTTAACACTTTATATACAAGCTACATTATACGGGCATCGATGAATAGAGAAACAGTGCGATAGAATTGTAACTTTGTCACATATCTCTCCGTTTACATGCTCTGACAATTTGTAGCCACTTACAGTATTTCAGCTGTAGCTAAATAGCATGCTTCTCTATGCAGGTACAGACTGCTAGTGTACTATGATCATCAGCTGCATTGGAGAACCTGAGCAGTTACTTAAAGGAGAACTATGAGGCGAGTGCTTTTCACTCACCTCATAGTTCTAGCCGACCTGTGACAATGAGACTGTCACAGGTCGGCTCAGTAGATCGGGAGGTGAGCGAACACATACCAGGTTCACTCACCTCTCGATCCTGTCACAGCTCTCTGCCGTGACAGGGGGAGGGCTGGATTCCCCTCTCCCCGCTCCGATCTGCCAGCGCTGACTGGCGGAAGGGACGGGGAGGGGGCGGGTACAGCTGCCTCTGCCTCACGGTATACTGAGCTTAGGTTTACCCTAAGGAGAACTATGGGGAAAGACACTGACCCCATAGTTATCCTTTAATGAGCAAGGTGACATTGTCTCTTTAACATGACAAGGCCCTTCAATTATGTATTGCAGCTAAATTTTATAAATCAGTTGCACTTCCCTTTTACTCCCCATATATTTAACCACAATAGCAACAAGGCTTCTGACCTCAATTCCTCAAAAGCTTTGACTGCTCTTTCTGTTCAGATCACCTCCCTCGGGTCTAATCATTCTTTAAACAATAGCAGTAAACGGACATCTGATAAGTGGAGCACAGCATGATGACTAATTATCACACATAAAAATATGTAGCATAATAAAACAGTCACGTCTCATGCCTTCTGACCACTGATAGTAGTATTCAGTTATTACAAATATGTCAGCAGCATGCAAGAAGATGCACTTGTTTGGGGAAAGAAATCAACTCTGCCATGAATTAAAATACCCCCTAGAATTATTTAGCCATCCAACTGCACTCAGTATTTGAAGCTTGGTACAATGTTTTTTTGTCTTTGGCTCCGGTTATGCTTTTGTCACAGTGCCATTTGTACTGAAATAAAAAAAGTGGAACCCACATGTTGAGACCGCCGGGTAGTAGCGGGGATATGCTTTGCTGTACATAGCTCTTGCAGAGAGCAGAACATTGAGAGTGACGCAGCAGGCCCCACCTACTACAGGCTGCCTGTAGAAAACTACAGGAGGGGGCGGAGACAAGACCAGTCACCCTGCACAAGGAGAGCAGTGGTGACTGGCCTTTATTGCAGGTAGCTCCTGTGGCGAGAAAATGTATCACACAGATCTGGAAAAAATACACAAAGTAAATCAATATTGAAGAATACACAACTCTTTTATTCAAACAATAAGTTAGGCCTTATTTACTTCTACTTCATGAAGAAAAGTATTCACATCCATAAAAGGTTAACACATGGAGAAGAAGGAAAGCTTAAAAGGGAAACTAATGTTCTTTGGTCCATTTTTAGAGCCGGTTCACACCACAAACTCCACGTTCCAGTGCGTACGGCCACTGGAAAGCAAGTCGGCTGGCTACCTGTGTTCAGGGGCGGGAGGGGGCGTGGCGGTACATTGAAGTCAATGGCCCTGCAGCCACTCCCCTAGTGCGATCGCCCGCACCAGGAACATAGACATAGTGTCTGCATTCCGGTCCAGTGTGTTCTGCAAAAATACTGCAAAGACTATTTTTGCAGAACGCACAGTACCGGAACACAGACACTAATATGTCTGCATTCCGGGTGCAGGCGATTGTACTGCGGGCGGGGGCATGGCTGCAGTGCCATTGACTTCAATGTACTGCCACGCCACTCCCGCCCCTGAACTAGGGATGCAACAACTAAAATCAACATAATCAATTATTGAAAAAGTTGTCAACTTTTTCAATCATCGATTAATCGGCTTCCGATTTGTTGGCCCTGTTCACGGCTCCACACAGCTGCGCGCCACAACACCTCCCCACCTCACGCTTGCCGCTGCCAGATCCGCCCGCCCGCATCCACGCTCCACCTCCTCCCCGCCTCACGCTCACTGCCCGCATCCATCGACGATTTGTATTCCTCTATAGCTGATGGTACATTGTGCTGTATATTATACCATCAGCTATAGAGGACTACAAATCCCAGCAATACATTGTACACTGTATGTATAATGTTTTGCTGGGATTTTTTTGTACTCTTCTATAGCTGGTGGGATTCCGCATTGCGCTGTATAATGTATTATTGCTGAGATTTGTTGTACTCCTCTATAGCTGGTGGTATTCTACATTGCGCTGTATAGAGGACTACAAATCCCAGCAAAAGTACATTATACAGCGCAATGCAGAATACCTCCAGCTATAATGTACTATTGCTGGGTGTTGTACTCCTCTATAGCTGGAGGTATTCCGCTGTATAATGTATTGCTGGGTTTTGTAGTCCTCTATAGCCGGTGCCGTTCTGCATTCATTGCTGTATAATTTTACACTTTTCATTTCACTATATTGCACACCACACTTCTTTTTTCTTTTTTACTTCCACCGCTCCAAGCTTGCTCCTGTGATGGACTACAATCTCAATACAAACTAGTAGTCCCATCACTGGAGCCATTTTTAAAATGTATTTTATTTTTTAATTTTTTATCCGATTAAATCGAACTTAATAAATCAGCTAACTAATCGATTTTGAAAATAATCGTTAGCTGCAGCTCTACCCTGAATACAGGGATCCGGCTTGCGTTCCAGAGGCCGAATGCACTGGAACGTGGAGTTTATGGTGTGCACCGGCCCTTGAAATTTTTCAGAACTGATGTTATTTGAACACAAAAACACTCAGCACATTGCTTTCCTGTAAATCTAAGTACACAGTAAGCTGATTTGTCTAAAAAGAAAAAAAGTCAGCTCTAATTCTGCACTTGTTGACTTCATCTGCAGACCGGAAATGCAGATGAGCACCATTTCTACTAGTAGAAGAAAGGGGAAAGATGTTTCAAGTTATATAAAATGTTCTTTTTCAATGTAGAAAAATATCATCATGATTGTTCAACTGATAATGTGTGTTGGTATGAACATACAAGTGATGTGCGGCGGGGGAACAGGTCTTTCACACACCCACAAGTTTTGAATACCTGCAGCGTTTTGGGGAACATTGAAGTGGTGGCATTTCAACACACGGATAAGTAGATGTATTCTTCTTTTGCATGTAAATGACTCTGTTTTCCCTTTGGCTGTTATTTGTTATAAGTCAGGGACTCAGAAGTACTGAAGCCAGACACATCCAAGCAACAGGCATTTTCAGAAGCAGGTCAATATTTATTTTATGATAGGCGTACTTAAAAAAAAAACTTTTACCTTTGTGACCTTCTTTATTAGGTGTAAATCTTGTTAATGAAAAAAAGAAATGCCAGTAATGAATTTATTGCAGTTTACATATAGAAAAGAAGACACCACTTGACCTTTCGTGAATGTCTATATTACTAGGACAGAACTATAAAAATTCAGCGATAGCCAAGATGCGCCCACTACCAACTATCACTGAATCAAGAAAGAACAACCACAGCCATGTCACTCAACATCCTGCTGCCAAATCTGCAAAATGATGGAATTTTTATTAGCACTAGGGGACAGGGGTGTTTTAATTCAGGGGCGGACAACTTTATATGGAATTCAGGAGCCAGTCTGTCCAATCCAGGAGCCAGCAGGAGTTTTTAGGAGTTATGTGCCAGTTGTAATTTGTAAGGAGCATAGACTACCTGGCTTCAGGGATTTGTCTAGCGCAGGCTTTCTGTATGATAGAAGCAGCCAACATTGCATTAGTTTGACAACACCTCACATTCACTACAGGCTGGTATTCAAAAAGAGGTTCTTAGGTCACTGACAAGAAAAATATCAATGGTCACACTGGTGCACAACAGCTATTCCTGAATGAGCGGGTAGCTCGTTTTACCCTGTGTGCTTTTCCAGACAACCTGCGTGAATAAAACTATGCAAGTTGCCACTGCTGCCTTGGCTTTCACAGGTACAGACCCAGGGCTGTCATCCTTATCTCTCAATTCACCACGTTATTGACCCGGGAAAGCACCTAACCAATGAAATCCAAAAAGTGTGACATTCTGGCTGCATGCTTGTCCCAGAACATTAGTTTGAGTCAAGGCACATTCGTAATTAAATTCCTGGGACTTGAAAAAAAAAAAAAAAACACCACACGGAAACTTTAGGGGGTTTAGGTCAATATTAAAAGGCTATTTTAAATCAGTAGGACCAATCCCAGGAGCCAGGTAACAAATACTCATTTAGCATTACAGATGGCGCCAAATTTTTGAGGGTTTCTCTCGCTGTTGTCAATGGTGCTGGCTCCTTAATTCATTATCTATTTGTCCTCCCATTTTATATTTAAAAATGTACATACTGAGCTCTATAAAACAACCATCTATTTACAAAACAGCTAAGAATATAGGTAAACAAGTAAAAAGGAGTCTTGTTTAGGGCCCGTTCACACGACGTCCGTTTTGTGTGCTGACCTGATCCGTACGCTCCTCTGAGGGTTTAATGTCACTTAATATATTTATAATTATTTAAAGCGAAAAACGTTTGGGCACAAAACCACTACTGTATACATTCCGTCTATTTTAGAGTTGGTTCAGGTCTTGGAAACAATTGACAGCCAGTGTAATCATTTAGCTCAGACTATGGCCCGTCAGTATAGAGATCTCTTAAGAGCTCCTGTAGTTGGTGATTTGCCACCATTGACAGCATCACTAGTGTGACATGGTCCTTAGAAACACAAATCACCCTCTAGTAGGATTTTTCTCCACATTAGTATATAGCTGCCATTTTTACAACCAAGGAAGGTCAGTATACTAGAACCCTGAACATATACCAGTAGCAACGTCTGTGCTGTCTCCAGACCAACTGTACAGGAAAGTAGGAAGTAAGCCTGTGAATGGCTATGAACACAAGTCACTTGTCATTCCTAAGCTAGCTTCCTCTTTGTATAAAATGTGCTGTTGGAGGGAACTGGCCCAGAAGACACACAGATCACGTACTAAGACACGTAATACAGAAATACATGGATGAAAACTGAGCACATGTGTGCTTTGACCATATTCCTTGTAACATAGCAAAATGAAACCCATGTCGAAATACAAATACTACATGCAAACAAAAAGGCCATACTAAGCTTACATAGATATTCAACATGTCCTTAATTGTCTGTGTTCCTTAAGCAAAATCTGATCTCCACGTACCATATCATCTGTACTACAACAACCACCATGCACAGACAAATCATGTACTTGGACACATTTGTTTAACCACTTGTAGTACGGAGCAATTTCTTACTATTTGCACACACTTGATATCATCTGAATTTTTGGCTAGAAAACAAGCTTCAAACCCCCAAATAATGATATGTTCTGAAAGCAGAGTTCCTGTAGAATTAAAAAAATGCTAGTTGCAATTTTTGCACGGTATTTGCGCAAATGCTTATCAAACCAGTATTTTTAGGATACAATACACTAAAATGGAAGTTAGTGCACAGAAACAGAATATAATACCCAATTTTTTGGTAAAATATAAAAGACAGGGCCACGTCCAGTAAATAGATAACAAGCATGTCAAGCCTTTAAAATTGCATTCGCCTGCGAAGCTGCAAAAAAACTACAATACCAAAAATTTTCTATAGGAGGACAATTTAAAAGCTTTTACCGCTCATCAGTTGAGTGCCCAAAGTGACATTTTTTTTTTTTTTTTTTTTTTTACACTAACCTTATAGCCATCACAAAAGGGACAAACAAGCACCCTATGTAATAGCAGATGAAGAGGACCTGTCACACCCTATGGAGACAACAGGGGTCTTGCAGACCCCTAATATTACCTAGGGACCCCAAAGAAGCTGAGGAAGCAGACATCTGCTTCCCCAGCTTCTTCTCCTGGCTCTAAGAGCTGGAGAATGTAAACAGTAAGACCAGAAGTGATGTAATACACATCACGTCCGGGTCCAGTGATCAGAGGAGAGGTCAGCAGCTGGAAGCCTGCTGATCTCTTTCCGATCGTTGCTGGGGGAGACCTGCCATGCCAGTCTAGGGCCGCGCACAGGGACAGCGGAGCCCAGGGAAGCACGCAGCGGCCTCAGCGCTGCACCGTACAAACAATCCGTCGATGTATAGACGCTAGGGCTGCAACAACTAATCGAAATAATCGATTATAATCGATTATTGAAAAAGTTGTCAACTTTTTCAATAATCGATCAATCGGCTTCCGATTGGTTGGCCCTGTTCACGGCTCCACACACGCTGCACGCCACACCTCCTCCCCACCTCACGCTCGCCGCTGCCAGGCCCGCCCGCATCCACACCTCCTCACACTCAGTGCTCGCCCAAATCCACGATTGGCACAGGTGCGCAGGGAGAAGAAGTAAGGAGGAGCAGGCGTGAGGGAATGACAGCCGCCGCCAATAGGCCCGATCTCAGAAACAAGTTGCTGGAAGACTACTCAGGAAAGACTGCACTTTCCCACACATGGTGCTCTATAATGTATTGCTGGGATTTGTTGTACTCCTATATAGCTGGTGGTATTCTGCATTGCGCTGTATGGAGGACTACAAATCAAGGAATAATATATTATACAGCGCAATGCGGAATACCACCAGCTATAATGTACTATTGCTGGGTGTTGTAGTCCTCTATAGCTGGTGGTATTCTGCATTGCGCTGTATGGAGGACTACAAATCAAGGAATAATATATTATACAGCGCAATGCGGAATACCACCAGCTATAATGTACTATTGCTGGGTGTTGTAGTCCTCTATAGCTGGTGGTATTCTGCATTGCGCTGTATGGAGGACTACAAATCAAGGAATAATATATTATACAGCGCAATGCGGAATACCACCAGCTATAATGTACTATTGCTGGGCTTTGTAGTCCTTAATAGGCGGTGCCATTCTACATTAATTGCTGTATAATTTTACACTTTTCATTTCACTATATTGCACACCACAGTTTTTTTTTCCTTTTCTTTACTTCACCGCTCCAAGCTTGCTCCTGTGATGGACTGAAATCTCAATACAAACTAGTAGTCCATCACTGGAGCCATTTTTTTAAATGTATTTAATGTTTTTATCCGATTAACCGATTAATCGAACTTAATAATCGTCCAACTAATCGATTTTGAAAATAATCGTTAGCTGCAGCTCTAATAGACGCCAGATCGCTTGTACCTGAACAGCCAACGCCACCTGTGGCAGCCGTGTTCTTAGTTTATCCATTTCTGCAGGCCGCCGTATATGTACGTATTGTGGCCCAGAAATGGTTAAATATGCACTCCAGGCACAAACACTTTTACTAAAATATATACCTCACTTTGGATGCATCAAATGCAATGTGATATTTTTTACAGTGGTGCACATAGATTATGCAGAGTAGAACTGTGGGAGGCACTCACCAGACCCCACCTACTACAGGCAGAAAACTACAAAAGGAGGCGGATACGAGACCAGTCACCCTGCACAAGAAGAGACTAGCAGTGACAGGAAGCTCCCACACAGGGGCAACTGGATTACTGCACAGATCTATAAAGAAATACACAAAGTTCACCAAAGTAACAATACAAAATGGCTCTTGTAACGAATACTGGCTTATCTCAGTTCAGCTTTAAAAATCTATTGCCCTCTTACAAAATCTTTCCCCGTGATGCCTTCTGCACTGATCCTCAGCTGAACAATGCGGACCAAGTCGGGGCAATAACAGCGACTGCCAAGTCACAAGCTAGCTGATGAAACACCATTGAGTAAAGTACATCTGACAACAGTCCTGAAATCTAAATCTATTCTGTACCATGAAGAGAATAACCAAACAGGTCAGGGGAGGGGAGCTTACAGAAACCATAAGGCCCTCCACATTACCAGTGGAATTCATAGCAGAGCCTTCTTACTGTAAAATTAAATTACTTTACCCAAAACTTTTATTTCAATTTCTGGTCATAGCCGCAATGCATTACGTGGCAGTGAAAGGAAGAATATGATTGGCTGCCAAGGAGAACAGTTGTTCCTCAGTTTACATTATTCATACGATGTCTAGGTAAACACAACTTATCTGTACAGACAGTCCAAGCAAACACCTATTATCTGGGACACATTCCTAATGTCACCGATATGCCAAATATTAACTTCAGTGACTTCCTCCAATGATTACAAATCTATAATCAATGCAATAATCATTCCGATCCACAGAACATGTTCCCTGCATTTGTGTGAGCGGAAAGTGGTTAAAGCATCCTATGATGTGTCACATAAGGGCTGCCATAGCATAACCTGATACAAATGCTTTCCCCGAGTCTCTGACTTACAACAAGCATGCAGCCAGAGAAGACAACACCTGATCTGTATACCCCCTGGACACAGGTTTCTTGTAGGGATTATGCATACAGTGAACATTTTTTTTATCCAGGATCTTGCTAGCAGCAGGCTTGTCTGTGCGCATGTCATGTTTACATTCATACATGGGCCCTGTTCACCACCATTGTTTACGGCCAACATATAAGTGTGCAGTGTCGCTGATACACACTATGGAGGTTTACATCTCCCTTCGATTAGTCATTCAGGACGCAGTTCATGCACAGAATGACCTTGCACAGTCAGTCAGAATCAGACGAGGTCAATCTGTGTATGTACTGCCATCTATGAACGACAAATTCAGGGGGGAGATGTCAACATCTCGTGTATAATCAGTGATGGAGTCACTGGCTACTCACTAGTGGTATGTCATGGGGAAAAGGGCAACCAATACAGTCCGTGTACACTGCACACATGTAAATGTAAGCACACATGTTTACATGTGTACATCACAAAATACAGCCCATACACAAGATGCTGAACAAAGATTTTACTATTTTTGCTTTATGCAGCTCAATGCTTCGGACCAAAACAGAGCAGCGTGCAGGGGCCATAGTGTACACCCCCACTTTGTTCAAACCTGTATAGAGTACCGATCAGTACACAACGTACTGTATACCCGTGGGCATGAGCCAAGTGCTTTCATCAACTGCACACATCAAGTGTCGTGACACCCGATGTCATCCTGGAGAGATCCCATCTACACAATGACATCTTAACATGAACCCCAGAAGAAAGATAGCAAAAGTAATTTGCTGGGGCACACGCCGGTCCGAGGAACCTGCTGGGGTGCATTCCAGTTTGCAGTAATCCACCAGTATTAATACCAGTTTGCAGTAATCCACCAGTATTAATACCAGTTTGCAGTAATCCACCAGTATTAATACCAGTTTGCAGTAATCCCAGTATTCATACCGTTTGCAGTAATCCCAGTATTCATACCGTTTGCAGTAATCCACCAGTATTCATACCAGTTTGCAGTAATCCACCAGTATTCATACCAGTTTGCAGTAATCCACCAGTATTCATACCAGTTTGCAGAAATCCCAGTATTCATACCAGTTTGCAGTAATCCCAGTATTCATACCAGTTTGCAGTAATCCCAGTATTCATACCAGTTTGTTCATAAAATACAGAGCAGCTATTAAAGCTGAGCCACAGAAAGATGACAAACACAGCTCTAATAATCACATTCTAGATGTATTATTTACATACAAGCAGTGTACATTCCTCAGTGTGATGTGCATCAGCCTCATGTAGTCCCTGTACAGCAGAGCTTAATAAGGGGGAGGGGAAGTAACATGATGAGTGAATCAGGTGTGTTGCAGTAAAAGGAGCACGCTGATAGGAGGACAGAATAGAGCGACAGAGATATGATCTTGATCAGTCTGCTGCTTCTCCTGTCACTGTCCAGTTACAGATTGTGAAGGAGACCTGCAAGGTAATGTGCATCTCTAAGCAAAACACTTTTTAGCTGTCCATAGATCGGGGAAGAGTTAGACCCTCTGTTGTGTTTTTTTTTAAATTGCTGTCTGTGTCCCGAGTTGGGGAGATTCACCCCTCTATTTGTATTGGTGACCATTGCCATTGATAAAGAAAGTGAAGAGAAACCCAAAATGTTGGATTGGCCCCCAGAATAGGAAGAGAGCCTATTGTCCAGATCTGCACAATATAACGATAGACAGGACAGTTCGTTAGGAGGGCGATGGGGAGATGGGAAGTCCCCTCACTAAAAGGTGGCCATACCTTAGTCTTGCGATGGATGTAAAGTCATTTTTAAAAAAAACGTACGATCTGCCCATCTTGAACAGGCAGATCGTACTTGCGATCATCGCAAGCCCGCCCCCGAGTGGCGGGCTTCCGATGACCGCAATGCTGAACCGGCAGTGTGCGCGTGCGGCATTGTTATTCATACCAGTTTGCAGTAATCCCAGTATTCATACCAGTTTGCAGTAATCCCAGTATTCATACCAGTTTGCAGTAATCCCAGTATTCATACCAGTTTGTTCATAAAATACAGAGCAGCTATTAAAGCTGAGCCACAGAAAGATGACAAACACAGCTCTAATAATCACATTCTAGATGTATTATTTACATACAAGCAGTGTACATTCCTCAGTGTGATGTGCATCAGCCTCATGTAGTCCCTGTACAGCAGAGCTTAATAAGGGGGAGGGGAAGTAACATGATGAGTGAATCAGGTGTGTTGCAGTAAAAGGAGCACGCTGATAGGAGGACAGAATAGAGCGACAGAGATATGATCTTGATCAGTCTGCTGCTTCTCCTGTCACTGTCCAGTTACAGATTGTGAAGGAGACCTGCAAGGTAATGTGCATCTCTAAGCAAAACACTTTTTAGCTGTCCATAGATCGGGGAAGAGTTAGACCCTCTGTTGTGTTTTTTTTTAAATTGCTGTCTGTGTCCCGAGTTGGGGAGATTCACCCCTCTATTTGTATTGGTGACCATTGCCATTGATAAAGAAAGTGAAGAGAAACCCAAAATGTTGGATTGGCCCCCAGAATAGGAAGAGAGCCTATTGTCCAGATCTGCACAATATAACGATAGACAGGACAGTTCGTTAGGAGGGCGATGGGGAGATGGGAAGTCCCCTCACTAAAAGGTGGCCATACCTTAGTCTTGCGATGGATGTAAAGTCATTTTTAAAAAAAACGTACGATCTGCCCATCTTGAACAGGCAGATCGTACTTGCGATCATCGCAAGCCCGCCCCCGAGTGGCGGGCTTCCGATGACCGCAATGCTGAACCGGCAGTGTGCGCGTGCGGCATTGATCTTACGATTGTCGTACGTGAATCGTGCAGTGTATGGGCACCTTTAGAGATTTCCTCTCACTTCCTGTTGCATCTCTGGGAAAGGAAGATAAAAGGAAATTCCCCAAATGGTATTCAGACAGCAAAATAAATAAAATAACCAAGCCAGTTTAACCCTTCACTACACTACTAACAAAATAAAGCTAAAAAAAAATATGTAGGCTACACCTAAGTGAGCAGAGAAAGATCAGGTCCCCTCATTGCCAGGCGTGTAAAGCTGCACCTATAAACCATACACCTATAGATTACCTGCAGATTTTCTATGGTTAGATTGTGCAACAGATCAAAACCTACGCTAAACTGTGTGGATGGAGGAATCTCTCACGGGGCCAAGCTTCAGTATCTTGCTTCGTCAGCCCAAAATACCTGAACAATCTGACTGGATGCAGGCATTGTTCAGATGTTTTGACAGCCAGCGGGGCCGACTAGCAAGATACTGAAGCTTGGCCCAGTGGGAGATTCCTCCATCCACACAGCTTAGTATAGATTTATTTATATAGCGCCAACAATTTACGCAGCGCTTTTACATCGTGCACATTCACATCAGTCCGTGCCCTCATGGAGCTTACAATCTAAGGTCCCTATCTCACATGCATACATACATACAGGGCCAATTTACCTTCCTTTGGAGTGTGGGAGGAAACTCCCGGTCAGATAGTGACCTGACCGGGATTCGAACCAGGGACCCCAGTGCAGCAAGTCAGAAGCGCTAACCACTACGCTACCCTAGATGGAGGAATCTTTTTCACTTTCTCCATCTGGCCATAGAAAATCTGCAGATAATCTATAGGTGTATGGCCAGCTTTAGAAAATAAAAAGAGAAGCTGATTGGTTGCCAGGAGCAACCTCTCCAAGTGGATAAATTCAGCCACACGCCATCATCTACAACGCAGGGACATGTGATGCTATATTGGACGTGAGGAACCACCATAACCTTAAGTATCAAAGAGGAGAGTGCAGGAGCGAGGACAAAGGTACATGATAGGGTCACCATACACGTTGCAATCTCTCCGTGCAATCAGCTTTTAAAATTTACCAATTCTATCCAATAGGGCCCTACCAAACCTCTCCAGCCAGACCCTTCCACCACATAGTTGTTGGCAGATCTACGACCGGGCTTTAACGCACATTCACACTCGCGTCGCCATTAGTAGGTAATGGCAGCCCAGACGCGTCCAAGCAAACGCTCTTTTTTCCCCACGCATTTGCATCAAATTTGCAACTTGTACTTTTGGCGCACATCCAGGAACCCAATGCAGATCAATGGAGATGCACGCCAAGTGCCCACAAACGCACATCCTCCTCATGGCTGAAGAAGATAGTACAATCGGATTGTACGGTGTGTGTGTGTGGGGGGGTTACACCTTCTCCCTATAGATTTAACCCTTGCAGTACAGGGGAGCCCACCACAGGGCTGCTCATTTCTCCAGATGGATCATCGTCCGATGCAATTCATCATCATTACAGACAATCAGACTTGTGACAGTAAACTTCTCCAGTCAGGGCTGTAATCGCTGGGGCAGTCCCTGGGAATGATAGTACATGAATCATCAGGATGACCATGACAGCTCCCTCAGGACACTCCTATCCGTGCAGGAGATGTGTAGCAGTGATTTGTGCCATCATGGAGGATTTCCTCCTCCCACTCCCTGCAGCTGGGATCCCTCAGCCTGCACCGCCCAGGGAGCTCTGCTGCTGGATGGAATGGAGGTGTGCCCCTCACCCCCTCCCCCGTGTACCCCTCTGCCCTCTCCGTGTACCAGGCCGCCCCCGGACCGGTACAGCCCCGGCTCTTCCCGTGTAATGGAGCCCGGCACAGAGGCCCCGCACACAGGCTCAGAGCCCCGCAGCGCCCCCGCTTTACCTTCTTGATGTTGTAGAGGCGGGTGAGCATGCCGACACCCCGGTCATTGAGGATGGTGAGCTTCTCGGCCAGCTTCTGCTGACTGGGCTGCAGCACGGAGCGCGACATGCTGCCTGTCCTCCCGCTACAGGAGCCAGCTGCGGGCCTCACAGGGAGGAGAGCAGCGCTGAGGAGATACGGCTGTAATCCCGACGGCCCGAGTAGAGGAGGAGGGGGTTTGTTGTTATGGGGGAGGGAAGGGGGGTCCGCTCATACAGCTCCCATGCTCCGCAGTTTAACGCGATGACACGCCTGCCCAGTACCGCCGACAACCCCTCCCTTCCTGCCGAGATGTGGGATCGTCCACTGCCGGCACCGCCCCTCTCCCTTTCCCGATGGATCCGGGAGATGCGCGTCCCCGCCGTGATTCGTGCCTGCAAAGCCGAGAACGCGGACTGCCGTGGTGACGTCACTGGTTCGCTACTGCGTTTTGGTTTGGCTTTTCTGTTGGCTGTCGAACATCCAGCTGGAGCTTAAAAAGGCAGGAAAGGTAGTCGTCGTGTATGGAGCTTCTGGGTAGAGGCAGGGACAGGTGAGGGTCATATATAGAACGTCTAGGTAATGGCAGGATAAGTGAGGGTCATATCTGGAGCTTCTAGGTAAAGGCAGGACAGGTGAGGGTCATATATAGAACTTCTAGGTAAAGGCAGGGCAGGTGAGGGTCATATCTGGAGCTTCTAGGTAAAGGCAGGACAGGTGAGGGTCATATATAGAACTAGGTAAAGGAAGGACAGGTGAGGGTCATATCTGGAGCTTCTAGGTAAAGGCTGGACAGGTGAGGGTCATATCTGGAGCTTCTAGGTAAAGGCTGGACAGGTAAGGGTCATATATAGAACTTCTAGGTAAAGGCAGGACAGGTGAGGGTCATATCTGGAGCTTCTAGCTAAAGGCGGGACAGGTGAGGGTCATATCTGGAGCTTCTAGCTAAAGGCGGGACAGGTGAGGGTCATGTATGGAGCTTCTAGGTAAAGGCAGGACACGTGAGGGTCACATCTGGAGCTTCTAGGTAAAGGCAGGACAGGTGAGGGTCATATCTGGAGCTTCTAGCTAAAGGCGGGACATGTGAGGGTCATGTATGGAGCTTCTAGGTAAAAACAGGACAGGTGATGGTCATATATGGAGCTTCTAGGTAAAGGCAGGACAGGTGAGGGTCATGTATGGAGCTTCTAGGTAAAGGCAGGACAGATGAGAGTCATGTATGCAGCTTCTAGGTAAAGCCAAGACAGGTAGTGGTCATGTATGGAGCTTCTAGGTAAAGACAGGGAGGGTGATGGTCATGTATGGAGCTTGTAGGTAAAGACAGGACAGGCGCGGGTCGTGTGTGGAGCTTCTAAGTAAAGACAGGACAGGTGAGGATAATGTGTGGAGCTTCTAAGTAAAGACAGGACAGGTGAGGGTAATGTGTGGAGCTTCTAGATATAGACAGGACAGGTGAGGGTCATATATAGAACTTCTAGGTAAAGGCAGGGCAGGTGAGGGTCATATCTGGAGCTTCTAGGTAAAGGCATTACAGGTGAGGGTCATGTGTGGCGCTTCTACGTAAAGACAGGACAGGTGAGGGTCATGTGTGGAGCTCCTAAATATAGACAGGACAGGTGAGGGTAATGTGTGGAGCTCCTAAGTAAAGACAGGACAGGTGGGGTAATGTGTGGAGCTTCTAAGTAAAGACAGGACAGGTGAGGGTCATGCATGGAGCTCCTAAATAGAGACAGGACAGGTGAGGGTAATGTGTGGAGCTCCTAAGTAAAGACAGGACAGGTGAGGGTCATGTGTGGAGCTCCTACGTAAAGACAGGACAGGTGAGGGTCATGCGTGGAGCTTCTAAGTAAAGACCGGACAGGTGAGGGTAATGTGTGGAGCTCCTACGTAAAGACAGGACAGGTGAGGGTCATGTGTGGAGCTTCTAAGTAAAGACAGGACAGTTGAGGGTAATGTGTGGAGCTTCTAGGTAAAGACAGGACAAGTGAGGGTCATGCATTGAGCTCCTAAATAGAGACGGGACAGGTGAGGGTAATGTGTGGAGCTCCTAAGTAAAGACAGGACAGGTGAGGGTCATGTGTGGAGCTCCTACGTAAAGACAGGACAGGTGAGGGTCATGCGTGGAGCTTCTAGGTAAATACAGGACAGGTGAGGGTCATATACAGTAATTCATACTTGCATTTTTAAATAGTTCGAGATGCACTGAAATTGAATTTTAAGAGCAAAACTGAAAATAAAACGTGTCAGGCCAAAACTGAAAATTACGTTTTATTTTCAACCGTTTTAAAACCCTTTAAATTGTTTTTATTTTATTTTTACTTTTCTGTCGGGGGCTTTGGGGAAATGTTAGGGGTCTAAACAGACCCCTGATATCTCCCTTTTAGAAAAGTAAAAGAAGTTGAAGACACAGAGTCCTAAATCTCTTTTTCTACATCCTTTATGCTGAGTGCTCCTGTCTATTCATAAACTGTGCAGATAGTATGAGTTACTATGTCCACAATCATGAATGAACAGGAAGTGATGAATAGCACTTCCTGTTCATTCATAACAGGGGACACAGTAAGCACACTATGTCCTCAGTTATTTACAAACCCTCAGCGACCAGCTGATTGGTGAATGCTTGTAAGCCACTCTCCATCCTGACTCCTCTGCCTGTCACAGGGTGGGGTGGTGCCAGCTCTCTCTCCAGCCCCCCCTCTCCATCCTGACTCTCCGGCTGTCATGGGTGGAACGCAAGCAGGTTTGTTTGGAAAAGGAGTATGTGTAGCAATGCATTGTGATCTCAGCACACTGGCAGTGTGAGCAGAAGGATGACTTATTTAGTGTAATGCTGCCCCTTCACTGTCCAATCACAGGCTGACCAAACTGTTCTATTTAACTGTGGTGGAGAAAGATGAGATCAAGCCAAGGGCTATGATGTCTGATAGTGGCTGAGCAGCATTGTAAATAGTTTGACTGATAAGACCGCTCATATATATACATTTCTGTATATGATAGAGGTGAGCAGCACTATTCCTATACATACCAATGGCTGTTACAGCAGGATGGATGTATATGAAGCAAGATATTGTAGCTCTCATATTACTTTACCATCATGTTTTATTAGGACCATATGTTAATATTTGCAGTAGTCATTACACATCCTAAAGTGGAACTCCAGATATTTTCAGTTCAGGAAACAGTGAGGAAGGGTTAGTACCCTGAGGTACTACCCTTCTCAGATTTGTATTGCTGTTTTTGTTCCCACTGGGGTTTTGGCTAGAGTTCCACTTTAGTATTTGAAACTTCAAACCACATACAGCAATAAAGACCTCAGCTTCTAAAAACTCTTCAGCACGGTGTCTAAAACTAAAAAGAGTTCAAATTTTAATATTTAATTCGGAAACATGAATCAACACGTGACTTGTGGAAGCAGAACTCTAGGTAAACACCTCCATACACATTTGAAATACTTCTGCGTGAACTGTCATTTCTGCCAAAATGTTGGTAGAGCTGCTATGATATCAGGCACACCTCTACCTGATATCATAGCTAGGTCGGTGACCCCTACCTTTCTCTACAGTAGGTAGGCAGTAAAGGATGGTCACCAACCTGCCACAACCTTCTGATTGGACAATGAAGGAGCATCACTGCACCGGTCATCATTCTTCTTTCTCCTCCCGTCAGCAAGCACCCAGTGTTAAGTGGACAGCAATGCAGAATGCTGTAGAGCCTGATTGGCTCACAGTGCTGCTCCTCCCAACCTGAGACCTACAGTGAAAGAGATAACAGGAAAGTAATCTAAAGAGAAACACCATTTAGTACATTAAAGTGACATTAAACCCTCAGATTTTTTAACATAAACCAATACTGTAATGTGTGCCTTACTGTAATCCATGGTAGTTTTCCTTCTCTTTGCTGCTCTTCCTTTTAAATCCTCATGTCTTCTCATGCTGGGGGAGAACTTCCCTTTGCAGCTGAGTGCCTCTTCCTGTAGTGCTGGCTCAGGTTGTGAACCTGCACACAGACACCATGTATCCATTCCTGAGACAAGGCAGTCTGCTGCAAAACATAAGTTGTCCCCAAGCATGAGAAGAGATACAGATTTAAAAGTAAGAGCAGCAAAGAGAAGGAAAACTACCATGGATTACAGTAAGGCGCACATTACAGTATTGGTTTATGTTAAAAAATCTGAGGGTTTAATGTCACTTTAAGTCCTGGTTCACACCTAGGAGTTTTTGAGCAGTTCGAAAAGCGCTTTTAACTGCCCAACACAAGAAATCCCACGATTTTCAATGGCCTTGGTTCACACCTGAGCAGGAAAGCGCCAAATGCCCAAAAAGGTACAGGAGCTTCTTTGGGCAGTTAAAGGCTCTTTTCTGCCCCATAGACTTCATTGGAAATGCCCAAAAACGGCATGTTGCACATTTTCGTGAGCGTTTTTGCGCCTTTAAACATGTTCTTCCATTGCCCACAATGATTTATGAACTGCCAGTCAAAACGCCATCTTCATGTACGCTCGTTAAAACATGCATTAAAAATGTGCACAATGCGTATAAACGCACAAATAACCGCATGCTACTAACTCACGTAAAAACGCGCAAAAACTGTGCCGCCTAGATGTGAACCAGGCCGTAAAGTAGAGCTGAAGCCAAAACTTTTTTTTTATTTTATTTTGGATTGAGTAAGGAAGGGTAATACGGTAAGCCCTGTCAGTTATTTTGTCATCTGTGTCCCAGTGGAGGAGATTTTCCTTCACTTCCTGTCTGATAGTCACAACAGGAAATAAGAGGAAATCCCTGGTGGTCAGTGTCCCCATTGGAAGATTTCCCATCTCTTCATGTTTTTGTGACAACCCACATTTTAGATTTTCTTTCAGTGATAATAGCCCCAAACAGGAGGAATCTCCCTAACGGGGACACAGACAGCAATACAAACCTGGCAGGTGTTCTAATCCCTGTCTGCTCTATCTAAAACAAAAAAAGAACAGTTTTGACTTCAGTTGCATTTAAAAGTGTATGTCAAGCCAAAATATT
>NW_017306668.1:48428-49695 GCF_000935625.1 Nanorana parkeri | reverse complement strand
CATTAAACCCTCAGATTTTTTAACATAAACCAATACTGTAATGTGTGCCTTACTGTAATCCATGGTAGTTTTCCTTCTCTTTGCTGCTCTTCCTTTTAAATCCTCATGTCTTCTCATGCTGGGGGAGAACTTCCCTTTGCAGCTGAGTGCCTCTTCCTGTAGTGCTGGCTCAGGTTGTGAACCTGCACACAGACACCATGTATCCATTCCTGAGACAAGGCAGTCTGCTGCAAAACATAAGTTGTCCCCAAGCATGAGAAGAGATACAGATTTAAAAGTAAGAGCAGCAAAGAGAAGGAAAACTACCATGGATTACAGTAAGGCGCACATTACAGTATTGGTTTATGTTAAAAAATCTGAGGGTTTAATGTCACTTTAAGTCCTGGTTCACACCTAGGAGTTTTTGAGCAGTTCGAAAAGCGCTTTTAACTGCCCAACACAAGAAATCCCACGATTTTCAATGGCCTTGGTTCACACCTGAGCAGGAAAGCGCCAAATGCCCAAAAAGGTACAGGAGCTTCTTTGGGCAGTTAAAAGCTCTTTTCTGCCCCATAGACTTCATTGGAAATGCCCAAAAACGGCATGTTGCACATTTTCGTGAGCGTTTTTGCGCCTTTAAACATGTTCTTCCATTGCCCACAATGATTTATGAACTGCCAGTCAAAACGCCATCTTCATGTACGCTCGTTAAAACATGCATTAAAAATGTGCACAATGCGTATAAACGCACAAATAACCGCATGCTACTAACTCACGTAAAAACGCGCAAAAACTGTGCCGCCTAGATGTGAACCAGGCCGTAAAGTAGAGCTGAAGCCAAAACTTTTTTTTTATTTTATTTTGGATTGAGTAAGGAAGGGTAATACGGTAAGCCCTGTCAGTTATTTTGTCATCTGTGTCCCAGTGGAGGAGATTTTCCTTCACTTCCTGTCTGATAGTCACAACAGGAAATAAGAGGAAATCCCTGGTGGTCAGTGTCCCCATTGGAAGATTTCCCATCTCTTCATGTTTTTGTGACAACCCACATTTTAGATTTTCTTTCAGTGATAATAGCCCCAAACAGGAGGAATCTCCCTAACGGGGACACAGACAGCAATACAAACCTGGCAGGTGTTCTAATCCCTGTCTGCTCTATCTAAAACAAAAAAAGAACAGTTTTGACTTCAGTTGCATTTAAAAGTGTATGTCAAGCCAAAATATTTGGGGGGGGGGGTTTATCAAAACTGGAAAGCAGACAAAATCTGGAGACGTTGCCCATGACAGCCAA
>NW_017306668.1:22873-47049 GCF_000935625.1 Nanorana parkeri | reverse complement strand
GGGGGGGGGGGGTTTATCAAAACTGGAAAGCAGACAGAATCTGGAGCAGTTGCCCATGACAGCCAATCAGCTTCACTCTTCAGTTTGTTCAGTTAAGATTTGAAAATGAAAGCCAGAAGCTGATTGGTTGCTGTGCACAGCTGCTCCAGTTTTTGTCTGCTCCAGTTTTGATAAATTCCCCCCTTAGTTTTTTGGGATAGAGTCAAAAGGATTTGAACTGCGGTCATAGTTTATTGCTATCTGGGATTCTGGTAGAGATTTCCTCTCATGGTAACAATGGATTCACCAGACAGGAAATGAGGGAAAATCTGCAACAGGGACACAGACAATAATAAAAAATTGCCTTATGTTCTAGTCTTCCCATACTCTACTAATAAACAGGAAGTGAGGGGAAATATGCAAATATTCACCTTAACGCAGCATAAGCCCCCATTCATTCATGAGTGTGAACATTTTCGCACAATTTTCAAGCGTATTTGTGCTTTGTTATAGCATTTTCAGGCTTGGATGTTTTTGTGTTAGCCAATGTGTCATGTTTTTGTGTTAGCCAATGGAAAGCTATTGACTAGGAGAAGGAGGTGGTCTATGGGGCCAAAGCGCACCGTTCTGCACAAAAACAAACTCATGAATTTTTGCAACTACAAGCGACACAACGCACGGGAATGAATGAGCACCATTGAGAATAATGGTATTCTTCACATTGAGCTGTGTACCCTAGGGAAGCGTGCAGCAGAATGCTCAGGGGTGAATGGGGGCTTATGGTGTGAAGAGGGTAGATAGAATATATGATAAATGTCACCAGCACACCTATGTCTTGTGTCAATAATCCATTATCTTTATTGATGCAGACTGTCACAAAACAAAGTTTTGGGGCCACGCAGGGTCCCCTTCATTAGGTTTTAGTATGACAGGGCAGATAGAAAACACATTTTTTATGTCCCTTCGCGTTGATGTATTGAAATAGTGTCAACAAGCCGTACATTTTTTTCCTGAATAAATATACACATTGTTTAAGTTGTCATATTTTAGCCCCCATTGACACTAATCCAGGGTGTGAACGCATAGGACAACCCATTCATTTCATCTGGCTGCCCTACGTGCGGTAAATAATGCAGCAGTATAAGCTGTGCGTTTTTTGACACACACACCAAGATGCACCAAGACGCACATTTTGCTTGGAGCGTTCAGGGTGGCCTTCAGGCTAGGTTCACACCTGCACTACACCGCACGACACCTGGGACGCACGTCGTGCGGTCCTGTAAAATGCAGACAGCGATTGCCGCGCGGCCCCATTGATTTCAATGGGGTGACATCCGCACGGCAATCGCAGAGAAAAGGTACAAGTACCTTTTTTATGCTATACACAACGCGCAGCTGTTTTAGTGTTCGGAAGCACAGGCGGAATAGCTGCCGGAAATCGCGCGATCCGCCCGACGCGACTCAGGTGCCATTAGAAAATAATGGCACCCACAGCATGATCGATTCACACCTTGGCGACTCCTGACCCGCGCGGAATCGTGCCTGATTGCTTGCATGAACGTGCGCAAAAATGTGCAATTTTGCGCACATTCCCGTGTGCTACTAGTATGAGTGGGAGCTTCTATCTGCCTGGTTTCATAGGTTTTTGTTTGTTCATTAAGGGACATGTAAGTGGTAAAGAATATATTTTTGATTTATTCTTTTTTTGTAATATAAATAAAAACAAGCTGTCAAAAAGTTTCCTATTCTGAGCAGAGATCAATCAGCGTGTCGCACAGACAATATGCACTGAAGGAACCAGATCTGCAGTTCCAGCTTTCACATTCTGCCTTCTGCGAAGCAGCCAATGAAGGCTGGGGACAGAATAACCAATAACAAGGCTTCTGTTATGTCATCCAGGAACACTTGAATGAACGCCCAGGACTAGGAAGGGATCAGATGTGAGCTTGGTTCGCAGTGTCTGCTGTCGGTACACGTCTCCTCTGTACATTGTAGAGCGATTGCTCATGTGATGCACTCACTTGGTGATGAGATCAAAGGGTTCTCTAAAAACAGACTCAAGAAACAATGCACTCGAGTTACAACACTATCAGGAAAGAGAATCATAGAGACATGGAAAGATTCACTGGTGCATGTTGTGGATGATCCAGATCAACAAGATGGACCAGCCTGTGGATATGTGCAGGACCTTAGCATGGACCTGCAGCTGGGGGTCATCAAGCCCTGGCTATTGTTGGGTAAGTGTGACATTGTGTACATTCGATTATACCTTTTTTTTTTTTGGTTTGTATCAGAAACCTAAAAGTAAGCAATTGTCATTGTTTAAGGGTCAGTCCACCTAAAAGGTATATTTTAATTATAGTTGGAACTCAATAGGCTGAATCCACCACTGGCTTCTTATTTGCCAAAGGTTCTTCTGCAGTGAAAATTCCATAATACCTGACTCTATTCCTGGCCACCATTGTGTGTTTCAGTGCCTCTTGTGACAAGCGTCACGTGATGAAATAAAAAGTGTAAAGCTGGGTATACGCGGTTAGAATTCCGTATCACATTCTTAAGAAAAATCTTGTCAGAACATTGAATAATGCTATTGGAGACAAATGTCGTCCAAACATTCGTCTGATTTCAACATTCGATTTTGAAATGAATGGAGTTTCCCAAACAAAAACCACATTCATTGTTGGAATTAGGTTCATCGAGAAAATCGAATGTTCTGAAAACATCCACTATTTACATAATTCTATGTCCATGCGGTACGCAGCCTAAGAGGAAGAATGTGACCACACACTCATGTTAGCCACAGCAGGATAGCCGACCCAGGAACGCAAGGAGATCTCACCAATAGAATCCTAGAATTGGATCGCACCAATAGAATCCTACCATAGAAGAGAATAAAAGAATATAACTCCAGCATCTCTCATGTAGTTTAACTCTAGCAGCTACCAAAAATTGAAACATCAGTTTAAACTGGACAGACCTTTATGCTTAAAACTCTTCACAGTGATGTTAGACTCGAGATTAGACCACACGAACTGCCTCACGTTCAGGATCACTTACTGATTGCAATATCTATACAATTCCATAGTTGCCAACATTTTTAAACAACTTCAAGAACACTTTTGCTGCTGAAGAAGAATGTAGATACCCATAAACATGCAGATCATCTGAAGAGAAGGCTCTTCACTCTCCATCTTCCCACTGAATAGTTACCTGTGTATTGTTTAGGCATGTAGGAAGGAGCAATTGTCTGACAACTTAAAGCTGGCCGTACACTGTGAGATTTCAGCTGGTCCTTGATGAACCGGACAAAATGTGCTCAGTAGGTGGCCCTTTTAGCATTCCTCCATCCAACATCCTTCGATCAAGAAATCGCTTCGGGTGCAAACATGACGGTGGCCTGTCACTATGCAGTGGCACACTCATCGCTGTCGGAATACAACAGCTCAGCAGGAGATTTGTCCATCCGTGCTGTTTAAACGTGGATGGAGGAATCTGTTATATTTTTTTGTTCAGCCCACATTGTGGCCAGCTTTAGTGATGTGTATTTGGAGCTTACTGATTGAGCATACTAACATCATTTCTAGTGTCCCTGACATGAGATGGGTAGTTGGCATATGTTTGGACCACCTATATAAGTAACCTTGGATGGCCAAATATCTGCAGGTAAAGTGAATGTGTTATGAGAGAAATAATAGTGCTGCCATTGCTGAGGTCCTCCTGAAAATGCAAATTGGGTTAGTGTTATGTTGGCCCATTAGCTTTAATGCAACTTGAATAACTGACTCAAAGCTAGTATGCAGATCAGCAAATCCGAGGTTGAAGGTTGTTTCTCTTAGTCGTATGTACATCTTGTCTCAGTGAAGCACAGGGAACCAGAGATCCAACTATTTGTTGTAGAAACAGAAATACTTTTTTGGCATTTGGAATGTTCTTCTTCAATAAATGTAAAGGCCCAGAAAACATTCATATACGGTATGACTTGAACTGATAATAGCATGTAGAAAAAGATTATGGGGGAATTTATCAAAACTGGAGCAGACACAATGGAGCAGATTTGCATTGCAGCCAATCAGCCTCTCTCTCTCATTTTCAAATCTTACCTGAGCAAACTAAAGAGAGATGCTGATTGGTTGCAATGGGCAACTGCTCCAGATTCTGTTTGCTCCAGTTTTGATAAATTCCCCCCTATGTGTCATATTTGACCGATTTTGGGCATGCAGGGGAATTTATAAACATATCATATCATAAATCAAGGACATTTGATGGGCTCTATCATAAATCAAGGACATTTGATGGGCTCTATCATAAATCAGGGACATTTGATGGGCTCTATCATAAATCAAGGACATTTGATGGGCTCTATCATAAATCAAGGACTTTTGATGGGCTCTATCATAAATCAAGGACTTTTGATGGGCTCTATCATAAATCAAGGACATTTGATGGGCTCTATCATAAATCAAGGACATTTGATGGGTTCTGTCATAAATCAAGGACATTTGATGGGCTCTGTCATAAATCAAGGATATTTGATGGGCTCTATCATCAAGGAAATTTGATGGACTCTATCATTAACCAAGGACATTTGATGGGCTCTATCATAAATCAAGGAAATGTGATGGACTCTATCATTCATCAAGGACATTTGATGGGCTCTATCATAAATCAAGGAAATTTGATGGACTCTATCATTAACCAAGGACATTTGATGGGCTCTATCATAAATCAAGGAAATTTGATGGACTCTATCATTAACCAAGGACATTTGATGGGCTCTATCATAAATCAAGGAAATTTGATGGACTCTATCATTAACCAAGGACATGTGATGGGCTCTATCATTAACCAAGGACATGTGATGGGCTCTATCATAAATCAAGGACATTTGATGGGCTCTATCATTAATCAGGGACATTTGATGGGCTCTATCATAAATCAAGGACATTTGATGGACTCTATCATAAATCAAGGACATTTGATGAATGTCCTTGATGAGTGCTTAGTCAATTGGCATTTTGTGGCATTTGAATACTTATTGTATTGCCAATTTTCTTGTCTTTACTGGCTGGTCAGAATTACTGATGATGGTTTTATGAGTTGGCAGCTCTGCACTCAGAGAGTGTGCTGTCTTATATGAGAGTCAGTGATGATTCTGTTGCCTACACTGTTGACAATCCTCTGTAAAGCTATGGAGGTCAACTGTAATAGTAGCTGTAGTGATATGTTACATGTAATCAACACTTATAGAGAACGGATAGGAAACTAAAATGACCTTTATAAACAAGGCTTTCTTATGCAATCTATTTCATTTTATTTGATTTTAGGTTCGCAAGATGTTGCACAGGACCTAGATGTACTAAAAAAATATAAGGTAAAAATTAGCCTTTTCATGGCTATAACACATGTATTTCATATACTTTGGGAAGAAGAAACCCTGCAAGATAAGAGAGTGGGATGTAATGAAAATTAAAGTTCTCCCTAGAATGATTCAATATTACTAGACATTAAACGGCCATATAACACATGTACCTTGATAAATGCATAGCACCATGTTGGACTTTTGTCCACACTTTGGTTATCCGGCAATTATCGATGGAAAACTGATGGCTATAACCAATGAGACCATGCAACTCATAGTGTCACTCAGCCCAGGTCTACTACCCACTATATGCTGACAGCGCAGAACCACGTTGCAGCCATGAAGGATCCCAACAATATGATTGGGAACCACACCACTGCCTGATTGACAGTTGACTCTGCCTGTGTAGAGCCAGAGCCAGCTGTGCCGCCCCCTCTCCTGTCTGTCCCTCCAATGAGTGCTGGAGGAACAGAGAGAGGGGAGGGGGGAATCCCTGCGGGATGCAGTGACTGACAATCACCACTTTCTGCAGGGAGAAGCCGTGAGCTAAGCTATCAGCAGTTTGTGTTTTGTATAGTACTAGTGTAATATGCAAAGTTCAGTGACACATAGCAAACCATCCAATTTATTGTAAGGTAGTCAGAGCAGTAATATTTATCCTGTAGGTAACCACGTGATATCTTCTCTGTATCAAAACTGATTTTCTATATCAGTTTACTAATTTATATATGGTCAGCAGGTACATTCAGGTTATTATCCAGGTTAGGTTCCCAGCATCAGGTGCCACTCTGGAAGTCACAGGAGAAGAACCCTCCACATATCATCTACACTGTTTCCTTCTCTCTAAGGCCCTTTTCACACGGTCGCTCCGATCGGGTCCGCCTGTCAGTTTTTCAGACAGACCTGATCGGATGCCCAATGCAAGTATATGGGCAGCTGTGAGCATCTGTTTACACCCGGTTATCCCCACCTCCAGCCAGGTCCAGAAAACTTTTTCGCCAGATTGTATTGTGCCGGATCGGGGGTCCATTTACATCTGATTCCCCATAGACTGGCATTGGGTCCAGTAAATTCATTTTTTTTTCCTTCGTCAAAACATGGAGGAAAAAACTGTAGGGACACGGATGTCACAGTGGTGCCATTCTGTCCATATTGCTGTGATCAGGAGAGGATCCATGCAGGGGTCCTCTCCTGATCAGCCCATGTGAAAGGGGCCTAAGTAGAGATGAGTTGTTGAAGATTTCTTCAGTCATACTATAAATGTTTTAATAGTTAAAATATAGAGGTTCTTTTTTTTTTGCAGGATTTGGGCTCTCACATTGTAACAGCCAAATGAGGCACCCTTCATTTAAATTATTTACAGTTTAAAGGTAACCATTCACAATACAATCTGATTGAATGATCTCCTTTAGATTGATCAACTTTAAAGTAATATTAACATCAAACATCTTTAAGCCATTTCAAACACATTAAATCACTTACAATGGATGCTGCTCCTTGATGTGTGAAAGTGTTAGTTTCCTGTAGAACCAGCTGGTCTCCTGAGGGCTGGCCCTGATATCCTGTTTTAGGGTGGCCCTTCCCGTTGAAGGGTCCTGTGGAGCCACCCTTGCGTGTGCTAGTATGCTGTGTGTGTCTCCATAAACATGCAACTTTGGATGAGGATGTCACCAGCACACCAGGCACGACAAAAACACATGGGTCAGTGCGAATCCATTTAATGATATGTCACTCGGAATATGGTGTGCTGGTGACATCCTCATCCAAAGTTGTTCTATGTGCGGCGCCATCCGCTGTCATTTTGAGCACCCGTTTAACCTCTTTGGGATTTCCGGTAAGGGGTGCTACAGGACTTGTGACGTCCATAAACATGCAAGCACAGCAAGGAAAGCCAGTTCCCAGCTCCCTGCTCTCCGCTCTCCTCCCTTCTCTAAACTTGTAGATGGACAGTTGTTGACTGTGCTGTCGCTTGTGATCTTGTACCGGACAGGACGTTCAGGGAAGAGGAACTGAGAGATTTGAAGCCAGCTGTTCGGAAACATGATGACTGTAAGTGCTTGGGCGAAAATATAAAGAAATACTTTGTGGGGCGATGTATATTTGTTCGATCTGGATTCATTAATCAAAAAGATTGAGAGTTTAATACTACTTTAATGTTTTTAGTGCTGCATATTTGCACCGCAGAGAAACATTTCTCAGTTTGATGGTGTTTTTTTATTTTAATACCTCTAGCATTTTTTATTTCTCTTCTCATTATTTAGGTCACCCATATTTTGAATGTAGCCTATGGTGTGGAAAATGTATTTCCAAATGAATTTACTTATAGGAAGCTTTCCATCCTTGATCTTCCTGAGACTGACATCACTTCCTATTTCCCAGAGTGCTTTGATTTCATAGACCAAACAAAAAAGGAGGTAAGAATTTCTCATACTCTTTATTTTCCTAGATTACAGTTCAGCACTCTTCATTTTAAAAAAGAACTATGGCCAGACTTTTTTTGGCCTTACTTCTCTTTCGTCACAGGAGGGCATTCTCCTGTGACCCAAAACTCAGCACATAGCGGGCGGACAGTGCAGAGCCACGTTGCGGCCGGGAAAGATCCCGACAATATTGTCGGGATCCACCCCGCCACTCTGCCTCCACCATCCATCCCTCCAGCCAGCGCTGGAGGAATGGAGAGGGGAATACCTCCTGCAGGGACAAGATCAGGAACTGGCCAATCAGCAGTATGTGATCGCTCGCTCAGTTCTCGATCAATAGAGCCGACGTCTGACAGCTGCATTGTCACGTGTTGGCTCTAACTATGGGGATGAGTGCATTTCACTCCTCATAGTTCTCCATTAAAGAGCCTGGTCACAGGACCACATACAATTCATTTTTCCTGTAGTACAGTTATTGTTTTACTGTCCAGTAGTGCAACAATGATGGATTATTAAGGACATTTTGTACAGTTACACCACTGTTTTTGTAGCAGAAAAAAACCCAGCAACACTCATTCAAGTGAATATACAACCCAATATCAATTTATTTGTAGAGCTGGAATTATTTAAGTGACATTAAAGTTACAAATCTTTTCCGCCCCCCGCCATGCTGCTTTAAAGTGACATTAAAGTCAAAAATGTTTTTCCCTCCCTTTTTGCACATATCTAATGCTTGCTTACCTTAAATGATGCCTCTTGATCCGATCATCTTCTTCCTTCACTTGTATTCAGTAATCCCTTCAGTGCTAGTGCCGGTCTCTGATCCAGCGCTGACTACTGTGTCTTTTGTGTCCCACGGTGTCTGTTCGATGTGCACGCTCCCTCTGCATGCATTGACTAAAGGTGCCCGCACACGTTGCGATAATCGCACGATAATCACGGGAATTCCCGCGATCGTACGATTATCGCAAGGTGTGTGGAAGGGGTGCAACCGTTTTTACTGTGCGGTCGCACGACTTTTATCTTAGGGACATGTTCGAAAACCTGCCGAGAATCGTACGATGTTCGGCGGGTGTGTAGCATGTTTGTAAGATAAATGCCGCACGGGCCGGTGTGCGCAAGCGCACACTGCCCGTTCAGCATTGCGGTCATCGGAAGCCCGCCCCAAGATGGGCAGATCGTCCTTTTTTTAATTACCTTACAACCATTGCAAGACAAAAGTCTTGCGATGGTTGTAAGGTCTGTGGCCAGCTTTACACTGTGTCTCCTCCCCGCCGAAGATCTCTACTGCGCATGCGCCCTCCCCATCATCCTGCTCAGCCGTTCGAGCAGTTCCAGATCTTCAGACAGGAGCGAGGGGCGGTGACAGAGGTAAGTAATTACCTTTTTGGTAACTTTTACATTTTTTTTTTTTTTTGCATTTATCTACTGCTTGCTACAGCCTTACAGCCTACCTGAGCTACTGATTGAACTCACCTTTCTGCATATGGGATATGATAGGATGTAAATCCCTCATCAGATCTTAACCTGTCCCTCCTCATCCAGCTATCAGTAGCCCTCCGTACTCCTGATCCAGCTCCTCCTCACCTATCCTCATTAGGCTGGAAACAGGACCTCATCTACATGGGGACTTATGCTGAACACTTAGGCCCCTTGCACATGGACTAATCAGGAGAGGATCCATGCACAGATCCTCTGCTGATCAGAGCAGTACGGATCGGATGTCACCGATGTGACATCCGTGTCCGAACAGTTTATTAAAACTGAAACTGCTGGACCCCATGTGTTTCTGTGTGGAATCTGATGTAAATGGACATGTTTTAATCAGATTACCCCCAATCTGGCACGATCGGCTCAGATGAAATTTAAACAGTTTCATCTGTTTTTTCGAACCCAGCCAGAGCCAGGGGAAACCAGGTGTAAAAGGAAGACAATGTTCACTTACGGTCAGGATACAAAGAAACCAGACAGCAACCAAAGTACAGGCTTAAAAAATAAAAGGAGTTTATTGAAAACAACGAAAACCAATGGAGTAAGTCCAGGTCGTTGTCAGTGCCAAGCCAGAGGTCAGATGCCAAAGCAGGTAGTAAGCCCAACCAGGTCAGGCAACACTGAGAGCAGGATGAACTAAACAATAGCCGGAGTCAGAAACCAGGAGATTAGTGAGCCAGAGCCAGGATCATATACAGAGAACAGGAAGAACTGCAGAGCACTTGGTAGATGAGAACACATGCAAGGACTGAGACTGAATGGACAAGCTGCAGGTTATAAAGTGAACTGGCGTTTGCATCATCGCTCTGAGACAGGAATTTGCCAGGAGTTTTGCTAGTGGGTTGCAGAATGATGATGTTAACGGGTTTGGTAATAAGAGGGCACCAAAGAGTACAGAAGCCATGCTCCAAGCTACTGGACAAGAAAGGGTAAGAAACCCTGACACTGTACTGTATTTACAAAGAAGCAACATTTTCACTCTAGGACTGGACTGTAATAACCTCCCTCTTCCCTTTTCACCGTAACTAGAATGGAAAGTTTTCTGGCAGGATCACCCGGTATTTTGAGTCTTAAAGAGACTCTGTGATGTTGTCCATTAATGACAAAGTGACAGAATCTCTGGGAAGCTCAGCCCCCATCCCACTTATATTGAACTTCCCCACATTTCCTTATTGCTCTGTTACTGTTCGTGTTAGAGCCAAGCATCCAAATTCTTTTAAATAGAGTTTACACAGGGTTGATAAAATGTTCCCCTCCCTCATGTGACAGTGTTTGGGCCAGACGATAGGTCACATGATCTCTCATGCCTGCAAGTTATATTAAAGTCAACAGGTGTTTAAGCTTTTTGGAATGCTGATTAAACCACTTACAATGGATGCTGCTTCTTGATGTTTAAAGGTTTTAGCTTTCTGCAGTATGAACTGGTCCTCTGAGCACTGGTCCTGATATCCTGTTTTAGGGTGGCCCCTTTCCCTTGCAGGGTCCTATGTAACCACACTTGTGTGTGATTATAAGCAGTGTTTATATCCACAAACACACAGGCAAGACAAACCTTTCCCCTGCTCTCTTCCTTCTCCTTTCTCCATCCCAGCAGATGGATAGCTGCTGAAGACTGCGCTGTCCCTTGTAATCTTGTACTCAACAGGAAGTTACAGAAGCCAAGCTGAGAGAGTTGGAGCTGTTTGGAAACATGATGACTGTAAATGCTTGGACTAAAATGTAAAGAAATACTTTGCTGGGCAATGTATATTTGTTTAAACTGCATTCATTACTGAAAAAAATATGAGAGTTTAATACTACTTTAAGAGATTCTGCCTTACATTTTTTTTTTAAAAGAAGATAGTGAAACAAATAAATTAAAGTGCATGTCAAGCCCAAAACTTTTTTTAGTATTGGATAGAAAGGGGAAGGATTAATACCACTGTCTGGTGTTTACTGCTATCTGGGAGTTCTATAGGAGAGATTTCTCCTCACTTCCTGTCTTGTTGACAATGTTTTACCAGACAGGAAGTGAGGGAAAATCTTCAACAGCAACACCTGTCAGATGTAAATGCATGTTCCTGTTGCAAATTTTTCCTCACTTCCTGTCTAGTAAAACTGTTGTAACTGAACAGAAAGTGAGAAAAAGTCCCTTTTGATGGCGCCCTGGATAGAACTAAAAACCTGCCGTGTTAAAAACTCGAGAAAAAAAAGGGGGGGGCGGTGTAAAGAGAATAGCTCAAAACGGTCTAAGCTGTGCACCTGCCTATTATTGTATAAGGGAGGATGCACTTGTAGGCAGTTGGTGTGTGATAGGGTGGGCTATGCCAGTACAGGCAATGGAAATGTGGCTACTACATCAAAGCTGCAGAAAGGGAGTGAGCTATCGCAATGATATATTATGATACACCTGAATACAGTATAGGGACGTGTCCAACTTGCACATATTTACCTATATGGATGTGCAAGTTGGGGTCAGCTTGTAGCTGTATACAGCCACGTCCTGTCATAGAGATGTACAGGCAGCTGCATGTGGCTACAGACAGCAGCCTCCTGTCCCTCCAGGACACAGGTATCTGCACAGACGTGGATACAGTACAGCTGTGCACCTCCGTGTGAATGAGGCCTAATAGTTATACTTTTGTTTCTTGTAGCCATTTGTATAGCTCTACATGTTACACCCTATACATAACTAATACTATATATTATTTCGCCCTTTGCTGTAACCCCCAAAAGACCTTAATAATCATCTCATTCATAGCAAGGTTTGTGGGCAGGGTGCCGAACTTTATATGGGATTAAATTCTGACTAGATCCAGTGTGGATTAGTTATCATAGATTAACATCTTGGAAGATTGGATTGCACTGCTCTTTGTTTTGTGTGGTATCCTCTTCCCATGTGAAGAATAATTTACAGGCCATCTGAACCCTGCTTTGCATAATGACCTCTCTCCGGCTACACAGAGCTGTTAACACTTAGAAGTTTTCCGTTTTGTATACATGTATGGACAGAATAAAAAGCATTGAATAATTGTATCACTCAGCACAGCTACATAATAGACCTGGCTTGTTGATTCTTCAGTCATGGAAGCTTGATGTTGTTAAGTGTACAAAACATTCATATTAAATTGGATAGTTTATCTCATTAAAGCACAAAATAATTCATGTCATAGATGGCAAGCCTATTTTCTTTAATTGGTCGCTGCTAACAAACCCTTTTGCTTATCTATACCTTCTTTTTTTACAGTAACATACAACTTATATGTCCTTATTGTAGCATTTTTTAACATTTAAAGGAGAACTATGAGATGAGTGATTTCCACTCACCTCATAGTTCTAGCCGACCTGTGACAATGAGACTGTCACAGGTCAGCTCAGTAGATCGGGAGGTGAGCGAACACATACCGGCATTCGCTCACCTCTCGATCCTGTCACGGCTCTCTGCCGTGACAGGGGGAGGGCTGGATTCCCCTCTCCCCGCTCCAATCTGCCAGCGCTGACTGGCGGAACGGACGGGGGAGGGGGCGGGTACAGCTGGCTCTGCCTCTAGATAGGCAGAGCCAGCTGTCACTCACGCAGCTGGGCGGATCCCGTCATCTACGTCGGAATCCGCTCTGGCGTCTCAGTATACCGCGAGCTGCAGCTCGCGGTATACTGAGCTTAGGGTAACGGGAGGACGCTAGTTTGTGTCCTCCCGTTACCCTAAGGAGAACTATGGGGAAAAACACTGACCCCATAGTTCTCCTTTAATTTATCTTGCTTATGAAATTTCTCATCGGTCATGCCATACTATTGACAGTTGTCACAGTGGGTAAGGATCGTTTTAAAAAAAAGAGCTTCAGATCATTACCAACCCTCGTCCAATCAGGGAACGCCTAGTATTCATTTCATAGAAATACTAGGCCTTCTCTGAATGGCAGCAGAACAGGACCCAGAAGTAGTAGCTCTGATCCTTCAGCGCTGACTGGCGGAACGGACGGGGAGGGAGCGGGTACAGCTGGCTCATCCTCTAGATAGGCAGAGCCCGCTGTCACTCACGCAGCTGGGTGGATCTCAACAGTAATGTACGCAATATACTGAGCTTTGGGTCACGAGAGGACGCTAGTTTATGTCCTCCCATGACCCTGAGGAGAACTATGGGGAAAAACACTTACCCCATAGTTCGTTCTCTTTTAAGCTGGTCACACACATCAGATTGTAATGTGGATTCTGGATATTTCTAATTTATTATTTTTATAACAAAAAGATAAATGCAGCCAGCAATACAAATATACCAGATATACGGATAGACAGAACAAAAATTGCATAGTCATATGTCGGGGTTGCCACATACCATACCATAAGGCGAGAAGAAGAATTTGTTCAGGCGGAAGATCACAACTATGCACACGGTGAAGGAATGTAGACGCAGCAAGCTGGGTGAGCCGGTACGGTCTGTTGCTGCAAATACTTGTATTCTATTTAAGGAGTTTTTGATATTCTAAAGGAAACTTTTGTACATGTAATGTTATATAACCCTACACTTTTATATTGGCAGGATGGCGTGGTGCTTGTCCACTGCAATGCAGGAGTGTCTCGTGCTCCAGCAATAATTATCGGTTACTTGATGTATAGTGAAAAACTGAATTTTGCCAGAGCCTTTTCAGTTGTAAAAAATGCCAGGCCTTCAGCCTGCCCAAACCCCGGATTCATGGAACAGCTCCACAAGTATCAAGACAGTGTAAGAAGACAGACAGATATCACTCATGAAAAGACAGACTGACAAAACATGTTTTTTGGTCTCCTAGTTGTTATCAGTGGTTGCACTTTTTATAGGAAGAGTTGTGTACTCCAGGTGTCCATTGGTGTCCATTGAAATGCAGTGTTTTATTTGCCTGAACAAAAAAAAGTCCAAAAAGGCATGCAGCCTACTTTATGTAATTTGCAGCAGCCAGCAAGATGTTCCTTTCATGCCCTGAGCTACTATTTTTTATCGCTTATCATGGATCATATGGCAATATTACAACATCAGAAAGAGCAAGATATGAAAAGCAAATTACTTTGAAGGAGAAGTATTGGGAGAGTAAAATGTACTCGTCCCAATACTAAGAGCCAGTGTTGGACATTAAGCTGTTACATGCTGGCTCTATATACCGAGAGCTGAACAATCGTGTGACTTCTGATCACTCAGTTCACTGTCTCTCCCTGCAGAGTGGTTACTGTCAGTCATCGCTCCCCACAGAGGTTCCCCCCTCACCTTTCTTTTCCTCCAACATTTATTAGAGGGACAGATGGGGAGGGGACAGGCACAGCTGGCTCTGGCTCTAGAAAGGCAGGGCCAGCTGTCAATCAGGCAGCTGGGTGGATCCTGAAAATATTATCGGGATCTTTCTTGGCTGCAGCATGGCTCTGTGCTGATAGCATTGAGCAGGCAGTAACTCACTATATGCTGACTGTGGGTCACAGGAGAAGAATAGTAAATATACTTCATGACCCAAAAGAGAAGTAAAGTTAAAAAGAGGTTTGGCTTATACAGTGCATATACAACCACAACCTTAAAGTAACACTAAATTTAGGAGTTAAATCTTAAAAATACACTCAAGTACCTGAACTGTTAACAACAATGTATCTCATTTGTGTATCACTCGGCTGTAGATCCTCAAATCATCTCTGAATTTGTGCTGACACTGTCCTTCCTTCTGGAGGGTGGCTACTTTTGTTCCCCATGGTCCCTGTGTGTGTTGTAAAGTAGCCACCGCTCCAAACTGGGTCCTGTGATGGACTACAATCTCGATTTAAATTAGTAAGCTAAACGTGAGTTTGCAGTCCATCACGGGGGGGAGCTTGGAGCGGTGACTACTTTACAACACACACAGAGACCATGGGGAACAAAAGTAGCCACCCTCCAGAAGGAAAGACAGTGTCAGCATGAATTCAGAGATGATTTGAGCATCTACAGACGAGTGATACACAAATAAGATACATTTTTGTTAATAGTTACGATACTTGAATGCATTTTTAGGATTTAACTCCTAAATTTAGTGTCACATTAAAGGAGAATTATGAGGCGAGTGATTTTCACTCAGCCTCATAATCTGAGCCAACCTGTGACAATGAAACTTTCACAGGCCGGTTCAGTAGTTCGGGAAGTGAGCGAACACATACCGGCGCTCGCTCACTTCTCGATCTATCCGTGCAGAGAGCCGTGACTGTCACTCACGGTGCCCTGCAGGGATTCCTCCCCTCCCCTGTCCGATCCTCCAGCGCTGACTGGCTGAAAGGACGGGGGAGAGGGCAGGTACAGCTGGCTCTGCCTCTAGATAGGCAGAGACAGCTGTCACTCACACAGCTGGGTGGATCCAGACAGAATTGTCGGGATCCGTTCCGGCTGCGGCATCTCAGTATACCACGAGCTGTAGTCCGCGTTATACTGAGCTTTGGGTGACGGGAGGACGCTAGTTTGTGTCCTCCTGTTACCCTTAGGAGAACTAACCCCATAGTTCTGCTTTAACCTCACATGATTGTAAAAGCATGCATTCACTGGTTTGGCAAAATACAACTTTTTGCTGAGTCTTTCAGTATCTGGACTAATATCACAATATTTTACTATAGCTTTAATGTAGGAAAAAAGTAATTTAGGAAGAAAGGTCAAATGTGCAGAAAATGCAAATTTCTAGCATATATTTTAACATTTACCAGTCCCAACTGGTAACTCAACTTGCTCAAATTAGCGCAGTCATGCGAAAATATGTGACATGATAAAAGGTTATGAAATATTTTGAGCACACTAATATTTTGTCTCAAAATGAAAAAAAAAAATACAATAGCAGCTGCACGTAATTTTTCTTCACTCAGTGACCAAAAATTAGGGGGACAAAGGTTGTATTATTTATTTAGTGTTACATAGTTACATAGTATTTGAGGTTGAATAAAGACATTAGTCCATCAAGTCCAACCTATTAGGATCTCATTCTAGGAGTACCCGTACCCCTGTATATTACGGTCCCTTAAGAAATCGTCCAAAAGTTTCTTGAACAATTCCACATTATTTGCTGAAATCACCGCCTGTGGCAGTGAGTTCCAGACCCTAACTGATCTTACTGTGAAGAACCCCCTTCGCCCCTTGTGCTGGAATTTTTTTTCCATCAATTTTAGGTGATGGCCTCTAGTTTTTGTAACGGAGTTAATTTTAAACAGTTTATCGCTAATGTTGCTACCACCATTAAACATTTTGTACATGGAAATCATATCCCCCCTTAATCTTTAACATTGGTCAGAAATGTACAGTATTCTGTGATATTCAGGTTATAAGTGCTCAGCACAAATTGGGAAATAATTTATAGGAAAAATCAAAACAATTTCAGTGCATTCATTAATCTAAAAGACAGAGTACAAGTGTTCCTGGTTGTCCTGCTTATTATATACAAAATTACATCTTTTATATTTAAATAAAATCTTCTTGATGAGAAAATTGTGTTCCTTATTCCTGGTAGATGAGCTGTGATTGCATATAGGCAAAGCAGGTAGACAAATCAATTGAAACACTTAGGGCAGCGGTTCTCAACCTGTGGGTCGCAACCCCGTCGGGGGTCGAATGATGATTTTCCAGGGGTCGCCCGGGACTCTCCCGCTATTAGATAGCGGCTCCCAGCGGCCCGGGAGATAAACACTTTCTCCCGGGAAGGTTTACTCTGCTCAATCAGGCAAACTAGGAATCTAGCTATGCATTCCTATGGTGGTTGTTTTTTTTATTATTCTGACGGCGTACGCCAGTGGTTCTCAACCTGTAGGTCGCTGTGTGATTTCTGCTGTGCTAGGTGAGAGTCCTCCTCAGCCCTCTCCTAGCGCAGCAGTGCCAGTTCTCCCGCCACGCCGCCAGATGTCGCTGCAGCAGCCACATCATCCCTAAATTCTACCGTTGGGGGGTCACCAAAACTTGGCAAATGTTACCAAGGGGTCCCGGCCCTAGAAAGGTTGAGAACCACTGATTTAGGGGCATATTTATGAAGCCGTTAATCTGACATTAACCAAATATTCACTGCAGGTGAATCTTCCTGGTGCATGTGTTTTGACAGTGATTTAGTCATCGCCCCGTAATTGCGTTTACTGATTTATAAATATGCCCCTTAATATATTAAAGGTACACACTAGTCAGAATAGAATTGTATGTAAAGAAGAACTCCGGGCAAATAATAAACTACCCCTGCACTGCAAGGGTTAAGTGCTCGTTTTGTCTAGGGGGCTCAAAGAAAGAAAAATACTGTAGAGTAGATAAAGTATTTTATGTAAGAGAATTGAAGGCACAGCATGCAATACAGAGACATGAGATAGAACATGGAGCAACTGAGGCAGTGTCTGTAATAAAGAGCATGAGCCAGGGAGAATTGAGGCAATGCAGTAAATGAAGAGGTATAAGACAATGAAGGGAATTTCTTAAAACGAGCAGACAAAATCTGGAGCAGCTGTGCATGGCAACCAATCAGCATCCACCTTTCATTTTCATACCTTAACTGAACAAAGAAGCTGAATGGTTGCCATATGCAACTGCTCCACATTTTGTCTGCTCCAGTTTTCATAAATTCACCTCATTGTCTTATACCTCTTCATTAACTGCACTGCCTCAATTCTCCCTGTTTCATGCTCTATGTACAATAGAGAGGCATGAGGCACTGCATGTAGCAGAGAAATGTGAGGCAATACATGCGACAGATGTGAGCAGATGCATGCAATAGAGAGGCTTGAGGTATTAATTGTGGGTAAGACAGTGGTGTGGAGCACTGCATGTCCTGCGAGCTTCCTTCAGGTTGCTAGACTGGTCCCAGCAGCCTTCTCTCCCATTTGTTGTGGTGGTCTCAGGTCCACTGACATCATCACATCTTATGTAGGTTCATTGACCTGCATTAGATGTAAGGAAGCCAAAGGACATTCCATATCTGAAGCAGAGGAAGAGAGAGGTGAGTGCTGACGGCCGGGAGAACCTGGATCAGGTAAGTAAAACAGCTTTATATGAGCACTTCACCCTTGCACTGTGGAGGCAGTCCTACTGCAAGGGTATGTTTTCTTTGCCCAGAATTTTTCTTTAAAGCCACAGAGGGAACACGGGCTATTTGCTTGGGGTTTCAGTATCTCACCCAAGTACTGTATTGTTGTGGTGTACCTGTCCACCTCCACCCCTAATCTGATCATCTAGGCTTCCTGTGTGCTTACCTAAATTGAAGACACAATAAAGCTCCTGCAGGCTCCTCGCTCTCTAATATTTAGAAATCCTGATGAATTGAAGTGTCAGTGACATGTTGAGTTTCATCTAGGGATGCGCCGTTACCGGTTTTTCGATGTCGACTATCGATATTTTTTTTAATCGGTGCTCACCGATACCAGAAGTCCCAATAAGGAAGCCGGACAGCGTGTATTGACTCGAAGCCCGGCTTCCCGATTAGCCTTGAAGCCGTCTGCATGCTCCCTTGTCACCCAGTGACGAGGAAGCATGGAGCTGGCTTTCTGGTAAATCGGGAAGCCGGGGGGTGGGTAATGACTCGCCACCCGGCTTCCTGACCAACCAATCAGGAAGCTGGGCGCAGAGTCATTACACGTTCCATGCTCCCTGATGACAAGAGAGCATGGAGCCAGCTTCCTGGCTAATCAGGAAGCCGGGCAGTGTGTAATGACTCACCGCCCGGCTTACTGATATCGGAAGTTTCGGTATCGGGCTAGGGATCGGGAGTATTTGGACGAGATACCAATACTAGTATCGGTGCATCCCTAGTTTCATCACAGACACCAAAAATATGTAATCATGCCTTGAGAATCTGACTTTGATTGGTGATACATCTGGCAGAAAGAAAGGAAGTCACAATGCAGGATTCAGTAAAAGGCCCACCTACCCACCAGTGGCGGAACTATCACCATAGCAACCCAGGCAGCAGCTATGGGGCCCGGGCCAGGACGAGGAACAAAGGGGTCCCCCTGATGCCGTGCGGGCCACCTGGGTCGCTATGGCATTGCAGGCTGCTGGCTGTCACCGGCGGCTGTGAGGAGGAACGTGCCGCTGTTCAGATCACTGACAACCTGCCAGTGATCTGTGCCGTAGCACGTTCCTCCTTACAGCCGTTGCTGAGTCAGTGACAGCCAGCAGCGAAGGAGGAGGAGCCTGGGCCCAGCGTCAGCAGCGTTGAAGGCGGGGGGACCGACGACGGAGGAGGAGCCAGTGACCATGGTGGAGGAGGAGTCGGGGCCCGGTGACCGTGGAGGGGGAGCGGATAGGGGCTGAATGGTAAGAGGTGTGCCAGCCCAGTCGATGGTGGGCTTTGCAGGGTCACTCTCAGGTGGGCTGTTTGGGATAGGAGGTGGGCTCTGCAAGGGGCATAACTAGAAATCACAGTGCCCCATACAAAATTTTGCTATGGGACCCTGTGATTTCTAGTTACGCCCCTGCTACCCACCCCACATTTGAGGATTTCACTGGAATCAGTCACTGGAGGATCACCTAGAAACCATCAAGTAGACTGAGTGAACTTTATGACTTCCCAGGGGTTGCACTGTTTTCTTGAAAGCTTTTGCAGTCCACTAATGAATGTTAGATGTGTGCTGGAATTGCTTTTAATATCGAAGACCTAAAAGGAACTATGCCACCAGCTGCCAGAACAGCTTCATGCCTTCCAAGTCAATCCAAAAATGGCTGCACACTACCAGTCTTCGAATACTATATCTTTTTTTACAATCTAGCTGACAGAGTACTATAGTTCCCACCTGACGGACTCCAACCACTAATGCATTTCATCCTTTTGGGCTTTATTGCAGAAAGCTTCATGCCTTGTTGAAATGCTGCCACGCAAGTTCTGACCTGACCTGTATGTATTGGAGTATTGAACCATCCTTCAACCAGAAGACCCTTCAGATATTTTAAGGCAGGGGTAGGCAACCCTGACATTCCAACTGTGGCAAAACTACAAATCCCGTCATGTCTCCTCCTCTGGGAGTCATTTCTGTGGCGGTCAGAAACTTGCAACGCATCATGTGTTCAACCAAAGCTGGAGTGCCAAGGTTGCCTACCTGTTTTAGGAAATTAAGGAGTTGGAAGGTTCACACTCTGTACCTATTCATAAAGCTTCACTGGTGTTTAGATCCTATGATGAAGGCCATGAAAGACACATGATGTCATCCCCGTGTTCATCAAACTATTTTTGAATATGTAGAAAAGTGTTAGAACCTGTGACCCCCCCATTCACTCCCGAGCATGGACACCTAAAGGCTGTGACACACTGCACGTGAAGCAGCGCGGATCGGTGGCGCACTGCCTGTGCGAGCAGTGTGTCATGTAATTTTCTCCTTGGCACGTCAGCTTGTGAGAGCTTGCGTAGCTGAACGTTCCGAGATGAAAAATGTCATCTTCAGTCAATTGGAACTGTGTCAGTGACAGCCAGCAGCTACGGCAGAAGAGGCCGGCGTTCCAAGTGAAAGAGGAGGCGGGTCTCGCCTAAGAGCAACCCCGCCTCCTCTTACATCAAATGTTGAGCGCCGTCGTGAATCAGGAAACACACAACAAAAAGCTGAGGTGTGAATAGTGGCTGGGATTTGTTATTGCTGTGTCACCAGGACAGGAAGTGGTTGGGAGATTTCCTACTGTTGACACAGACAGCAATAAAGAGAACCTCAGTGTTTGTAACTCTTCCCACGTCAACCAATACTTATAACAAGTCTGGAGTTCCACTTTAACTACAGGGAAAAAGGCAAATAGGCTGTTCACTTTGCAGGGGAGGTTTCCTCTTAAAGTGACATTAAACCCTCAGATTTTTTAACATAAAACAATACTGTAATGTGCGCCTTACTGTAATCCATGGTTGTTTCCCTTCTCTTTGCTGCTCTTTCTTTTAAATCCGAATCTCTTCTCATGCTTGGGGAGAACTTCCCTTTGCAGCTCAGGGCCTCTTCCTGTAGTGCTGGCTCAGGTTGCAAACCTATACACAGACACCATGTAGCCATTCCTGAGACAAGGCAGTCTGCTGCAAAACAGAAGTTCTGCCCAGCATGAGAACAGATACAGATTTAAAAGGAAGAGCAGCAAAGAGAAGGGAAACTACCATGGATTACAGTAAGGCACACATTACAGTATTGTTTTATGTTAAAAAATCTGAGGGTTTAATGTCACTTTAAGGTGCCCATACACCTGCCGATTATCGTACGATAATCGCGGGAAATCCCGCGATCGTACGATAATCGTCAGGTGTATGGAAGGCGTGCGACCGTTTGTACTGTACGGTCGCACGTCTTTTGTCTTACGAGCATGTTTGAAAACCAGCTGAAAATCGTACGATTTCCGGCGGGTTTGTGGCCTGCTCGTAAGACAAATGATGCACGGGCCGGTGTGCGAAAGCGCACACTGCCTGCTCAGCATTGCAGTCATCAGAAGCCCCTCTCCTCAGCGCGGCCGGCTTGCGATGATCGCAAGTACGATCTGCCTGTCCAAGATGGGCAGATCGTACGTTTTTCTAATTACCTTACAACCATGGCAAGACGAAAGTCTTGCCATGGTTGTAAGGTGTATGGCCAGCTTTAGTTTAGTGAATGAGTGGAAGCTCCACTGACTACCATCATCCAATCAAGTGCAAGCAAAAATACAATTAACAAAAATCTCCTTGCACATGATTGGTTATTGTTTGTAAAAGTGGAATTGCACCACAATCATCAAACTAAAGCTGCCCATACACTGTAATATTTTCTTCATTCAACCTGCGGGCTGAACAAAGTAAATATGAGATTCCGCCATTAATGCTTAGGAGCGTTGATCGAGGAATCTCCCGCTGTCTCCATTGTATTCTGATGGCGGCACCATCCTTGAACTCCTTTTCGGGGTGACTTATTGATATGTGCATGTGCACCGTGGTATCCCAGATGTGCACAGACGTGCCGCAAGTCTCTGCTAGGTATTCGGGAGCTTGCAGAGACCTGTAGTACAGTATGTCTGTGCATGCACTGGATCCCCTAGCGTTCATGTGCCCCATACTGAAACACTAGGCGACGACAGGGCCAGATTAACGTAGGGGCCTGGCTGGCCCAGATTGCCTCGGTATGCCCGATGGCAATCTGGGCCGGCCGGGCTGAACACAATCTGGTAGAGGCCCCGTCATCACTCTAATCAGGCATATTAAGTGGCCACTCGCTGGGGCTTTTGAGGAGCTAGTGGCCGCTTAATTAGAGAGCCGCCTCTGCATTTGCCATCTGACCAACCGACAGTACCAGGCCCATGATGCTCTTAATCCGTCCCTGGGCGGCAATAATGTAGGGATCACCCCTACCTTGGCCATGCACAAAACAACTTGTATTTTTAACACAGGACCCAAGGAGGGGAATTTATCAAAACCGGAGCAGACAGAATCCGGAACAGTTGCCCATGGCAACCTATCAGCTTCTTCCTTTCATTTTCAAACTTTAACTGAACAAACTGAAAAGAAACCATTTATTGAATGGCTAAAGATGTGAGTGAGCCACCCACCCATCTTCTTCGTACTGAAGCCGGCCGGGCCTATGAGGTTCAATGCTTACAGACGGGTTGCAGGTGAATACAAAAGTTATTTCCTAGAGTTCAGCTGTCAGAGCAACCGATCTACAAACTTGTTGCAGATATAGAAGAATGGGGAACAGCATGACAGCTTTCACAATGAAAGCTCAGCGCTGACCGTCAGTTTCTGCAGAGGAGGAGGAGCGACACTCTGCACAAACTGCACTTCACACTATGGCCGCCAGCTGTCGCTATTCTCGCATCGTTTAAAGCTCAGCAGCGGCTCCGGAAGTGACGTCACTCCGGGACTTCCCGGCGCTCAGCTGATTCCGTCCTACTAATCGCGGTATTTGAATGTCTTGGGGTGAGCCAGGTCTCCCAGCACACAGAGGCATGGCCGCTTTTTCTCTGGAGCCGCTGGGTGAGTAGGGCCCCTGAATGGCGACGCAGCGGACAGGCAGCATGGCGGCGTCCATGAGAGCGGCTGGCACTCCCCGGTCACTTACACGTGCTGGGAGCGGGTCTCGGCCCGAGCTCTGTTATGGCAGATCACAGTAATATCTGTTATTTCGTTTTAGGGTCGTTAAAGAGGCCCTGTCACCTGATTTAGAAACAAGAATCTGCCCGTTTTATAATATGGCTTATATGCATGTTATTGGCCTGTCGAAGTCTCCCTTGTGTTGACATCCAAAGTCCGTGAGACTGCTGCTGGGCACCTACGTCTTTGATGTGACGTCAGCAGGCTCAGAGCTGTCACTAAAAATACAACATTAAGGGGGGAATTTATCAAAACTGGAGCAGAAGAATCTGGAGCCGTTGCCTATGGCAACCAATCAGCTTCTCTTTGTTCAGTTAAAGTGACAAAGGCAAACTTTTTTTCCCCCCTCTTCCCTATCCTGCTTTAAAGGAGAACTATGCGATGAGTGATTTCCACTCACCTCATAGTTCTAAGCTGACCTGTGACAATGAGGCTGGGCACACACCTTACAACCATCGCAAGACTTCTGTCTTGCGATGGTTGTAAGGTACTTAAAAAAACGTACGATCTGCCTATGTTGCATAGGCAGATCGTACTTGCGATGATCGCAAGCCACGCGGGCTTCCGATGACCGCAATGCCAAACGGGCAGTGTGCGCTTCCGCACACCGCCCCGTGCGGCTGTTATCGTACGGACATGCCACAAACCCGCCGAACATTGTACGATGCTCGGCGGGTTTTCAAACATGTCCGTAAGTTTAAAGTCGTGCGACCTTACAGTAGTAGAGGTCGCACGGCTTCCACACACCTTACGAACATCGTACGATCGCGGGATTTCCCGCGATTATCGTACGATAATCGTAAGGTGTGTGGGCACCCTGAGACTGTCACAGGTCGGCTCAGTAGATTGGGAGGTGAGGGAAAACATACCGGGTTCCCTCACCTCTCGATCCTGTCACGGCTCTCTGCCGTGACAGGGGGAGGGGCTGGATTCCCC